>NC_057801.1:509989726-510241078 GCF_018294505.1 Triticum aestivum | reverse complement strand
AGTGAGCTCATAATTTTATTGTATTTGTGAAATACGTACATATTTGTACGCGAAATGAAGTATGCACAAAATATGGTACATACTACCAAAAAAGTAGTATATATACTACCTAAACATTCTTATATACTACATATTACACGTACATACTCTCCGATATAATAGATACTACCTAGAACGTACGAAACAAAAGTGGGACTAACTACACCCGGTAGTAGGAAAAAATTGTCATATATATATATATATATATATATATATATATATATATATATATATGTTGTCCTCATATAAACCTGGCAGTTGTCTGTCTATGAACATGCAAACATTACTAGTGCTACAAGTGATAACAGCAAACTATTTAAACAAATAGGGTATCATAACGTAAATTACACACGAATTTTGCTGCACCCTAGAAGTACATGTGACCAGCTATCTACGTGATTAAGTGGCTATTTAAGTTCAGTCAAATAGGTAATTCTTAACAGTAAGTATCAAACATATAGATAGGCACAATCTATAATAGGATTTACACGCTATGGCATTATGTAATCAGTAGCAAACTAAATTAAGCCAAGCAACGTAATTAATTTTTTTTTGCAATCAGTGGCTAACTAAAATTCCGAGAAGCGGGTAACTGAACTTATACTAGCTCTTTGTACAGGCATACTGCAACTTCTTTTTTTGCTAACAAGGTTCTACAAAGGAGTCCATTGCATCAATTTTTTGGATACGCAGTCACAATACTTCTTTCTTCCCACACTGCATTGGTAAGTCGAATGGTTAATCTGATAAGATGGTGCGTCCTTGATATGTTATATGAGGATAGGTTGTCAGACTAGTTGTAGCAACACATATCACACTGACTTTTACTGTATATTTTATGTGATTATATTTGACATATTGAGATCTAAGCAATCTACAATAAGATGAAAAGACTGGCATCCTTCACATTATTCGCAAACTCAGTTCATAGAAATAAGCAATTCAACCATTTTGTGGATAAATCAAAAGCGTCACTGGAATATTTTTCACTACTCCAATCATACACACAAAAAAGGGCGACGCCACCGTAGGGGCTGGTATGGGCGGCCGCCTCGGGTGGCTGGAAAGTGTGCATCTAGTTTGAGTCGTCCAGGTTGGCCCAGACTAGTTTTGTTCGTCCCAGCGCACGAGCAAACAATGTAAAAAAATGAAGAAAACCATTTCAATTTGGATGGGACAATAACGTAAGTGCAAGGCAAGCCCTATAGCAGGCTCGCAGCCCAAACGAGCGCTTCCCATATCGATCGACGGCAGGAAAAATCCTCAATTCGTTCGCTTCAGCCTCCAGTCTGGTTCGCTCCTAACCTAGCCGCCGCTGGACAGACCGACACGGCACTTCCTCGCACCCTCGTTGGACGCCAGTCGCCGGGCTTCAGACGAGTTGAAGGACAAGAAGATGAAGATCTAACCCTGGGTGTAGCCTGCGTGGGAGGCAGCGGCGGCAGCACGGACATGGCATCTAGCTTGCGCAAACGGGTAGTCGCAGCTTGCAAGAGCAGCATGCGCAACGAGCAGGTACATCACATCCCTGATTATATCTAATTCAACTTTTCAATTTCTGGCCAATAGTTAAACCCGACGATGTGTAAAACTGCTTGTATATTGGGAATCTATAAGAAAATGAAACCAAGTTCTGCTTATTTTATAACTCCCTCAATCAATACTGAACTGACTGAACCTGATGTGTCTGTTCAATTTTGGGTCTGATAGGGTTCGATTTGGGGGAAGATCAGTGATTATGCCTAAAAGTTGTACATGATATATGCATGCTTTGTGTTGAACAATTATTTAGTAGTGTGGTTTAATCTCTGTTTGTTTGTTAGTGTTGCTGCTACTGTTATGCCAATGACTACGTGTGCTCGGAGAAGAGGTTACCACACCGCACGATCTTGCAGTTAACTAAAACAGCAAAATGTTGCCTCAGGGAAGCACAAACATGCAACCAAACACACTGCTAAATGCACTGCTTGTGTCTCTGCTCCCATTCAATCAAACCACATGCAAAAAATGGTCCTTGAATGGATGGCCTTAGTGGGACATTGAGGTGGACACTTGCATATTCAGAGAATTGGGACCAGCTTCCTTAAGATGTGCACCAGACAGGCAGCATCCAGATGAGAAGAGACGATGCAATACAAAACAAAACAAAACTCAAAGTATGGACGCATTTCCTCATTTCATATCAGTTTGCTCCATCGACCACCAACAGTTTGTTGTAAGTACTACAATAATTGGCTCAAGTGGCCTGTATGACACATATATATTATTATCGGGTCAGGCTGCTACATTTGTGATCAATATCAAGTGTTAAAGAATGGATTATATAGCCCACGGCCAACCAAAGAACATTACTACTTTACAAACGAGGGGGAAGGGGAAGGAAAAAAATTGTAGCATGGTTGACACCACATCAAACCACGAAAAAACTTAACGGCTGGCCTATTTCGAACACAGGAATTTCACAGGCGATCGTCGAAATCCCGTAGGAACATATAGGGGCCACGTATAGAGCTATAATAATCAGGAAGTAACGCCTAGATTCATGAGGGTGGGAATAGGCTGTAAAGCCTATGGCAACTTCACGTTGGCCAGGTCCCCCATGGACGATTTCACAGTCTCTTCCGCTGCAAAGTCCTGTAACATTCCAACACGCTCATCAGTTAACTTTGGTTAATTGTTTTAGCAAAAGAGCTCTGTGATAATACACGGATAGAATGATAAATAAACAACATTCTGTGCCTGACCATGGCATGAAATGACATGAATGAAAACAAATAAATGCGATAGCAGTACAACATGGTTGAGTACCTGCAGGCGCTGCATCAAGTACATCAAGAACAAATGCACAAACACCTGGTACAGGTATACGCAGATTCAATCAGGGATCAGCCTTAACATGATCTAAAATAAAACATACAGGATCAAAATTATGTTGTTCTTGCCAGATAGAATAGAAGGCTGACTCGGGCAACAGGATGCCGCCACAAAAATCTTGTCGCCCTCACAGCCCCTGAATCTAAAAACTTAGCAGCTTTTTGTAACTGGAACACCAAAAATGCCAAGCAAGGTAAAATATTAGTACTCTCCCACTATTTGTTAGGATTCTGCACTCCAGATTTCCATTGGACACATATACCTGATGATTTGCCGTTGCCATGTGTCGATGATGCAGAGGAAGAGGCCTGACATATAAAAGGTAATTATCTAAAACTGTACTAGAACTTCCAAATAGAAGAGCACAGCTAAAACTTGGAAATCTCAAAGTACAATTTGCAACACATGGCTGCTTCTCTTTTGACCGGACATTCTCACATCATCAAAAAACTATGGCATGCTTATAAACAATATTTTCCTGCATGTTAAATAACGAAAAGAAAGCGGTCAACATACTCTAGCGCATTGATATCAGTATCTTCCTCCCATGATGATGCTGATCTGCGAGAAACCCTACTCCTTTCTGCTTCTACCTATCAAATGGAACACAAAGATAACAGAATGGTAAGAAGATAAGAACATCCGCAGGACAAAGTCTATAGCACAAGCAACATAGGAAGAAGAGAAATTATGAACCTGCACTTCATGGAATTGCTTCAATGATTTCTCCAGTTGGAACTCTAATGCGCCTTTTTCACTGGCCATAGATTCTAATTGTGTTTGCTTGTGGTACTGGAAGAAATAATGCATAGATAATGAATTAGCTCTCCTTTGCTAAAATGTCAATGACAGAAAAGGAAATTGGTATGCTTCAGCACATACCAGCAAATCAGTGAGCTCCCGGTATCTTTTCTCTAGCTCAACATGCTCCTAAAAAGAGACACATTTGCACAAGAAAAAGTAACCATTAAGTATGATCTGGTAACAAGGTGGATTGTAGTAAATGTTGCATTCATCCAGTTATCAGGTGGATAAATGTTGTTCACCCAGTTTTAACAAGAAAAGTGTGATTTGATTAGGATTAACAACCTGTCTAGAATAATGCTCTGCGTCTCGTCTCATTCCGGCCATTTCAACTCTCATCTTCTGCAACTCAGCCTACATCATACAAGTAAGGATGTTAACCAATAATAGTGCAAGACAGAGCATTCTGATTACTATAATAGAAACAACTCCATTGATACTTTTTACATTTTCTGTGATATTATACCTGATCATCATATTAGCATTTTTACCTAAACTTCCGAATTATTACTTGACAACTGATTCTTTGATATCTTATGAATTAAATAGTACCTCCAAGGATAATATCTTGCTTTCTGCCTCTCTTTGGCTTTGCCGTGCTCGCTCAACTTCCTCCTGCCATGCCTGTATCTGCTTTCCAAAAGCACAGCATCAAGAGAAACAAACACCAAAGTGTTACATTTCAGGATAGTGCACAATATGCTAAGTTCTATTATTTCAAAAGCAAAGATAAATAAATACAGATAGACATTTCTAGATAGGGTAGTAAATAGTTCCACAATATGAGTATCTCAGGTATGGAGTATGCTAAAAGTACAGCTCATATTAATCCCGTAAAGAAACCAAGGTTCTTTCATTTTAACCTGAAGAACCCCCAGTTATACTTTCACGGTTTCACCACCATTTGGAATCAGTTCCACACTATATATATTGTTATGCCTTGTTGTTACTTCTTTGCCGCTATTTTATCTGGCTGAGTGTCTGTGCAAAGATAGCTAATACTAATAGGAGGTGCTATCAACTTTTCTGCAGTTTGTGACCCAGACCGTGATCGCACTGCGGGTTACCTGATAGGTGTCAAAACATTTTCCATTTTCCCCCTCCTATTTCTGTCAACTGTATTTTTTTAGTAATGAGAAACGGGAGATCTGCTTTAGAAGAAAAAATTAACCTGAAGAGCTTGATTAGCATCTTCAGAAGGCTTTTTCTGAGCACGGCGATTACGAGCTTCCATTTCCTGTAGTTCTTGGTGCAGTGATGCACATTCAACCTGAAACAACCATGGTACCGATAGTTAATAGCAGAAACTAAACCGATCAGATATGACACACAGTGCGGAAAGGAATTTACCTCAAGTACAGCTACTTTGTGCTCGAATTCCATTGCTCTCGATGAGCTTTGATCAGCAGCTCTCTGTATGCCAACAGAACAGTCAAGATCAAACTGAATTTGCCAATGTTTCTTTAGTAGCAGATTGAAACACACACAAAAGTTTAATAGTACCACTGATTGTGTTAAAATCGGAGACCAGTCGGCTAAAATGTGACACCCATAGAATCTAAACTAAGTGACATTATTGCAAGTATAAGATTTGGATTAAATTGACATAAAACGGATAGGAGTTGAACAATTTAAACAAGACCTTAGAAATTAGTGGAAACATACTATAAATCGCACATATGGATTGAAGCGCAGCCCTGGAAACATAACAGTTACTAATTTTCTAGCTGGACTACTATTTCTTGCAAGTATACATGCTGGCCTTGTGGTATTGACGAACCTCTAAAATCCAGATAGATTTGTCTCCACTTAGTCAGTGCTAGAACTTCTAAATGTTGAATTAGCTCATCATGGCAGTTTGAGTATGAAGCTTGTTTTAAAGACATCTACTTAGATCTTCAAATGTATCCCCTGGAGAAAAATAGGCCAATAAACAGATGAACGCAACTAATGGGATAGCGTACCTGCATGTGCCAAAACATTTGATCTTACAGGAGTAAATTTTAAGTCATTCAAAAGAGTTATTCATTCTGCCGATTCTAGAACGTAGTAGACTAACATTTGTAGTTGTTGAAACAAATAGTCAGGCTGTGATAAATGCCCCTTGCACTCCGCATGATATTGCAAGAAATGCCAATTGAACCAAACATCTACATAGCACTAACATGCAGTTTCCTTGTTAGTGTTCAAGAAAATTGGCAGACAATTTTGACATCGTCGCATAATAGACCACATGTTGATGCTTCATATTTATACCTTGCAAAATTACCTGGATTCTAGCAAGAGCGTTCGATGCCTCGACAGCCCGGTGCTCCAATTCTACTTCTCTGTCAACAGCTGCCTGCAATGTGATAGAAAGTATTGAAATTTTATAACACAAGAAATTATGATAAAGACAAAGCAATAAAACGGATGCACTTCAACAAATTACCATCTTTGTAGCATTATGTGCAATACGCTCCTCTTCAGCCCTCCGCTCCACGGTTGAAAGTTCCTCTCGTAGAGCCTAAAATGTACATGGTACATACAGAGGTTAGATAACTTCATGAAAATATGAGGCTGTTCTATTATTCTACCCCAGAAAGTCTATTTCACTAACCTGGATGATCCTGGTTTCAGTAAGCTCACGGTTCCTCTTAAGGCCATCCATATCTTCCTAGTATCAGCAGAAAACAAAATCGATTTATTATTTGATAACATCAGTTATGTTACAGAAGCCTAAAAACATAAGGAAAAGTGTTAACAGTCACCCATATAGCCATACTATTCAACATTTATATCCAAAAGAGATCATATCAAGCTGTACAACTTAAACACACAGGTGCTAGTTCCTGCGAGTAAGGGCCAGTTCTTTTGAGCATTAAACTCTGCAACTGTACAGGATACTGGCCACAATGTATGGTTTTCCTTTGGCGATGCAGTAGTGTTACAGAAAGATTAAAAAAAAACTTGAAAGAGTATGAAAGATGAAACCTGTAAAGATGCCAGCATTTCTTCTGAAGCTGCTGCTTTTTTCTTCCAAGAGTCCAACGATTTAGCTAGAGATTCAATCTCAGTGTTTTTTGCAGCCAAAGCATCAACCATGTTAGATTCAACTCGTGAACCTTGTACTCTGGACACCGATAGTTCTTGCTGTAGTTGCTTTATATGAGCTTCATGTGAGCTACATTTCTCTCTCTGTTATGTGTTATGAAATCAATATATATTAGAGAAAATCACTCTACCATGCATGGGGTTAAGGTAATTGGAAATAATGTAATGAGATGAATTTCGGTAAGATAATCTGACCTCCTGAACAAGAAGCTCTTCTAGCTGTGCATTCTCGGATTTATATTCTTGGAGACGGGATGAAAGTCCAGCACAGACCTGTTGATAAGTAAAACATAAACCAACAGGTCAACATATGGACTTAATCACAATAAAGGTAAGCAGGTAACATGGCAGAGTCACTAAGCTTATACTAATCATACCCGAGCTAATCTAGCTTCTTTTGACTGGCCAGTTTTTGCAGCGCTTTTTAGTAATCCCTGAGCCTGCCAAAGACCAACAAGACAGCGGTATAGTGTAAGCAGAGAATGCATTCACATCAGCATATCTTGGTCATTATGAGTGCAATTTGCTACAGCCTACCTCCTCAAGTTGGTCTTGATCCTTCAAAGGAACTGAATCAGACTTATGTTCCTGTTGATTTTGTGTGATTTCTGGTGGATCTGACAAATTATCTTTTTTCAAATCTTGGGATTTGCCAGAACCTTCTGTATCGGGTACTCCAGAGATAGTTCTCTCCTGGATAACAGCCACAGCTGTGTCTTTATCCTCCAAACTGACTGCTAAACCAATCTCAGTAGACTGGTTACTACTGCTTGGCTCATTTTTTTCGTCTGGAACTGAAGGAGCAGAGCTTTCAGAGGCACTCTCCAAATGTCCAGAACCTGCAACATGATCCGTGATGGGACCTGTATCCTCAGGTGTTTTCTCCATCGACTGGACTTCAACCGCATTATCGATAGCATTAGCAGCTGCATCATTTTTAAGGTCAACGGTGGCGTTCTCCACTTTGTCCGACGTGCTCTCATCATTCGCTCCCTTAGCATCAACTGAAGTGACTTCAGGTTCACTGGCACTGGGAATAGCAATAGCATCATCATTTGATGAATCTGCACGTGCCGAAGGTTTGATCTTCTCAATCTTAATCCTCTCACGCGGCGGTTGCCTGTTTTTCCTCTCCTTCTGAGCCGCTGTCCTGTTACCTGCATCCCCAGTAGTGAGCTTCAATGGACCCTGCAATGCGAAGTTACAGCAGACTTTAGACATCAGGTAGCAGGCACACGGCCTGCAAGGTAATCAAGTATGCTCAAGAAGTCTAGCCAGTTGCAACCTTCTCCCTGGGCTTTCCCCTCTTTGCTTGCCCTTCTTGGCCATTCGATCCTTCAGCAAACAAACATCAGCGATTACTAATATTCCAACTGGCCGAGCTGCTGGCTAACACGGGGCAATGTTTACCTGAAGGCTGAGGAGCAGTCTGCTCATCGGACAGCTCGGTGGCCACGCTTTTCGCCCTCCGGTCTACCACTTCGAGCAAGTCTGTTACAGCAAAAACAGGAAACTTGTTACAGCTCCACATTGCCAACAAGTCGATAGCGTAAGCAGGCAATGGGATGGCAATGGGTTCGTGTGGGCTGCAACTGGCCCGCCCGCACACCCAAAGGCGGTCGAACAAGGCACTGCATCAAGGCTAGCTCGCCAGATTTCGCAGCCGGCGTCGTAATCCCACGCAGTAACCGCCGCGGATGCAGTGCTAGAGTCGAGGGGAGACACCCCAGATCTTAGCCCGCAGGACAAGTGGATCTCGGCGGCGAATCGGAAGGAGGGGAGGGGAGGGGAGAGGAGGCTGTGGCGCGTACCTTCGGCGACCTTGAGCCAGGAGGCCATGGCGGGATCACCTCCCCGGCGAGAGGAGGGTGGCTGGCGACGAGACGGCGAGCTAGGTAGATGAACTGGTGAGATTTCCGGCCGCAGCAGTGGGGTTCTCTTCGCGGGATAGTTGGTGCTGGCGGGGATCGGAAGTCGGATCCGACCGACCGGTGGGTTTGCTTTTGGTGGATGGCATCATGGAATCATATAGAGATTTAATGGATACAAGAATGAAATTCTTCGCACATTCGCCAAAGCCCGTCTAGCTCAGTTGGTAGAGCGCAAGGCTCTTAACCTTGTGGTCGTGGGTTCGAGCCCCACGGTGGGCGAATGTGTATGTTGGTCATTCCTTTTTCTTCCTTTGTTCATTCATATTTTTGGGGCCATTCTAGAATTTCCCAAATTTTGAATCATTGGATCGCTCATATGAATCTGGACACACTGCCACGTCATGGTTTTCATTCGGTGCGCAAACATCTTATCCCTATAGCAAGTGCACGTGCGAGGCTTCTTCTTCAAAATCTCCCAAATTTTGAACGAGGCTTCTTCTTCAAAATCTCTCAAATTTTGAACCATTGGATCGCTCATATGAATCTTGGCACACTGCCACGTCATGGTTTTCAATCGGTGCGCAAATATCTTATCCCTATAGCAAGTGCACGTGCGAGGCTTCTTCAAAATCTTGTTATTTCCTTCAACAAAGCGTGAGGCAGAGCTAGCATCGTCAGTGGCATATATGAATCTTGGCACACTGCCACGTCATGGTTTTCATTCGGTGCGCAAACATCTTATCCCTATAGCAAGTGCACGTGCGAGGCTTCTTCTTCAAAATCTCCCAAATTTTGAACCATTGGATCGCTCATATGAATCTTGGCACACTGCCACGTCATGGCTTTCAATCGGTGCGCAAATACCTTATCCCTATAGCAAGTGCACGTGCGAGGCTTCTTCTTCAAAATCTCGTTATTTCCTTCAACAAAGCGTGAGGCAGAGCTAGCATCGTCAGTGGCATATGTGCACCGACGTGCAACTGCTCGTCGGGATTCACTGCGTGCCCAAGTACCCCACTACCTACCTCACCGCCATCGACACTCGCCAGCACCACTCCTGCGCCTTCCACTTCCACGCCTCCACCGGCCACAAGCCCACCTTTCGCGCCTCCAAAGCGTGCTCCCTTAACACTGCCAACAACAGCGCCGTCGGCGGCTCATGTGTAAAGAGCCATGTCTCCCGCTCCCTGGCCGAGAACCGCGCCATGCTACTTGTCCCCTCCTAGCCTCAACTCCCGCCCACACCTTGTTGCACGCGAACCCATCATCGTCTGCATCAGCCAATCACAACAAGCCGCAGCTACCAGCCCACATGGCAGGAGCCCGACCTTTTGCCGCCCTTTCCTTTTTCTTCCTTTGTTCATTCATATTTTTGGGGCCATTCTAGAATTTCCCAAATTTTGAACCATTGGATCGCTCATATGAATCTTGGCACACTGCCACGTCATGGTTTTCATTCGGTGCGCAAACATCTTATCCCTATAGCAAGTGCACGTGCGAGGCTTCTTCTTCAAAATCTCCCAAATTTTGAACCATTGGATCGCTCATATGAATCTTGGCACACTGCCACGTCATGGTTTTCAATCGGTGCGCAAACATCTTATCCCTATAGCAAGTGCACGTGCGAGGCTTCTTCTTCAAAATCTCGTTATTTCCTTCGACAAAGCGTGAGGCAGAGCTAGCATCCTCAGTGGCATATGTGCATCGACGTGCAGCTGCTCGTCGGGATTCACTGCGTGCCCAAGTACCCCACTACCTACCTCACCGCCATCGACACTCGCCAGCACCACTCCTGCGCCTTCCACTTCCACGCCTCCACCGGCCACAAGCCCACCTTTCGCGCCTCCAAAGCGTGCTCCCTTAACACTGCCAACAACAGCGCCGTCGGCGGCTCCTGCGTAAAGAGCCATGTCTCCCGCTCCCTGGCCGAGAACCGCGCCATGCTACTTGTCCCCTCCTAGCCTCAACTCCCGCCCACACCTTGTCGCACGCGAACCCATCACCGCCTGCATCAGCCAATCACAACAAGCCGCAGCTACCAGCCCACATGGCAGGAGCCCGACCTTTTGCCGCCCTTTCGCGTCTCCTGTCAAGGTCAACCGCAATCAAACAACCCATTCTCTCCCTTTTCTCATGTCCGCTAAGATGAACATATAATCGTCTTTCTACAAGGCGAGTTGTCCATGGTGGGCTCCAACATGCGTGAGAGTACCCCGCTGTACGAAGACAAAGGGATGTCGTCGTGCTCGTTTCTTCTGTGGGCGCTCTCAAATGTGTGGCTGCTCACCACCGAGATTGACATTAGGATCGTCGTTGCCTCCAACCTTCGTTTGTCGTGCTTGCAATCATGCTCGACCTCCCACGGCCATGGCGCGTGCCTTGTTTGGAGCGGAGAAGGTGCGGGGTGTTTGGTTGCCATGTTTGACAATGCACTTTGCCATGTCACAATGCACACAGGTGCTTTTTTAAAATTCTGGAAATTTCCATGTTCTAAATCATGCAGTCAATAATTATTGCAATGTTTTAAAATTTTGAAATTTGCCGCGTTTTTAGTATTTATACCATGCATGTGTCCAAAATTGTTGCCATGTATGGCAGAAATGCATGTCAATTATTTTAGATGGGGTATGACAACTAATTTAGGTGGGCCATGGTAACTTTTGTTAGTTCTAGGTTCATGGCAAAAAAAATGCTAACTTTCGTTAGTTGCTATTAGCTTTTGGTAGCAAATATGCTAACTAAATGGGAACCAGATGGCAAATTTGTTTAACGGCCCATGGAAATTTTTTGTTCATATAACATCATGGCAAAATTACACTATATTTTGTCATTATGGCAAACTTACACACATTTTTTGCCGTTAATGTCATTTCTTAGTACTATGGAAAGTACTTCGTACCCATCCTCGCATTTTTATTGTGTGAGGCATGGCAAGTTTCTCTTTTAAATTGTAGATTAAAGCACATTTCTTTCTTTGCAGCATGGCAAATCTTCTTGGGACCATGAAAAATTTGCTTTATGGATCATGGCAAATTTACTCTACGGATCATGGTAAATTTCATATCTTTTGGCCCATGAAAAGTTTCTTTTTTACAATGGCAGATTTTATATTTGAACCATAGCAAAATCATACTTGGATCATGACAAAAATATACTTTTTGGACCATGGAAACTTGTTTTCTTTACCATGGAAAATTTTATATTTGGACCATGGCAATTATATATTTGGATCATGGCAAAGTTCTTTTTTTTGGACCATGGAATTTTTTGTACCATGCTAAATTTATATTTGGACTGTGATGATTATATATTTGGATCATGGCAAAATTCTTTTTTTTCGAACCGTGGCCTTTTTTACCATGGTAAATTTATATTTGGACTATGGAAAATTTAATTCTTATACCATGGATTTTTTTTTTTTACTTGTTGGTCCATGGTCAATAATTTTGGGAACATTTTCTTTTTGAAATAAGGCAAAAGATTTGCCATTTCATCGATTAAGAAGAAGGTTTAGACAGGCCACGAAGTGGCTAGAAATAAAATCTACTCTCGCGGCAATACAACACTCAAATGATTAGCGCCCGCCAACGCTCAAAGCGACAACTCCTCTTTTATCTTACTAATGACGACCATCGTAGGTGCGGCCGTGTTGCGAAAAACTCTAGCATTGCGCTCCGTCCAAATTTCCCAGGAGATTAGCATCATTAGTGAGGTGAGCGTCTTGGGGGATTCATAACGAAGATATACGTTTCCATTCCATCATTCCCACACCGAGCCCCTCGCTGACCAAGTAGTAGTCTGAGTGTGATCCATGCCAAGCCAGCGCAGAATATCGTTCCACACACGAAGGGTATAGGGAACATGGTAAAGTTTGTTTTACATACCATGGCAAATTTCTTTTTTGTACATATTCTTTGTTGAACAAACCATGGTGAATTCATTCTGTACACCAGGGCAAATTTATGTTTGAACATCCGATGGCAAATATGTTTTCATAAGACTATTTCATAATTCATGAAACAATGGCAACTTAAGTTCAACAAAAAATGTGCGGTAATATCAATATAAAGTTTCTCCATCTTGCAATCTGTCTAGAATTTCTACATTTTCCAAACGGTAGAAGTCCTCCGTCTTGCTTTCTTTTTCTAAAACAATTCCTCCGAATTGCTAAAACTGCTCTAGAGAAAATAGCATTTCACTGCGCATATACTCAATATAGGTGCAAAACTGATTACATGAATGGACCGCAAAGAGATAAAACATGCCAGAAATCAGTTCTGAAGCACCAGAGTATAAAACAAATTGCGTTTAGAAATTGCGTTTTTCCATCGCGAGAAAATGCATAGCACCGTTCAACAAAAGGGAAATATGCATCGAACCATCAAATGGAACTCAAAAGGTGCAGCCGCAGTGAACAGCAACAGCACTTATTTATCCAACATACGCCACAACCTTGGCTCAAATTGCACACATCCATCATCAAAGATGGATGCACACGAAAGGTAATAACGAATAGTGGTTATATTCATGGAAGAAATGTGCACTTAGCGCAAAACAAATGATCATGAGCATTCTATGTATGCAGGACTGTATGTATGCATGTATCAAATTTTCTGTATCTATGCAGATATGAATGAAATAATTTGGAGAAGGATCATTCCTCTACATGGAGGTCGACAAAAATTCTGACACCAAATAAAGGTCTCCATCCACTCTACTCGATCTACAAGAACTCCAAAGTATCTGTCTGTTGTGTCATCCGTCGGCCGTCTTTGGCATGGATGTGCTTGAACTTCACTCCAGAGTCTCCAGTGATTAGTGTAGCTCCTCTGCTACACCATGCTGGGGTCTGAAATGAAACGACAAACCCAATTAGCGACAATCTCACAGCCATTTGATTAAGATTGGAAGGATGCAGTTAGAGAAAACATATAAACAATCAAAGGTGCAGTTCATGCCATGGTATGACCGTGCCTGCTTGAGCAGCGGCTGAGCAAAGAGAGGGGTAGGCGGCGAGCGAGCAGGAATCAGACGGACACGCCGGCACGCGCAACAACTAGGTCTGCCGCTCCACGACACGACCGGAGCGCGTCCTCCACCCTCTCACGCCCAGAGCTCCCCCGAACGTGTTAACCCTCGCCGGGCTCCTCCCGGTCCGCCGCTTAATCTGCGCCGCGCGCCGCCTCCCCAAACGGCCCCGCCACGCCCAGGTGGTCGGTGCGGACGACCTGGGGTCGTTCTTGGACGAACAAGAACTCGATTGAGAGCGTGCTCCGCCGTGTCGGCCAATACCCGCTGCTAACCCCTCTTCTTGCCTTGCTATTGTACAAAGGGAAGCGCCGCGATCCAAGAACGGCGCCGCCACGGCGAGTTGGCTGGCGCGGACGACCAGGAGTCGTTCTTGGAATCTTGGAAGAACAAGAACTCGATTAAGGGCGTGGCACCGCCAACGCCAACGCCGCTCCGGCAAATGCCGCGCGTCTGACCCCTCTTCTCGCCTCGCTATTCTACGAACCAGGGCCCGCCATCCCGGCCCGCGGCGGCTCCGCCATCAATGGCATCGCCTGAGAGGTGGATGCGCAGCCGCCTGCCCGCTTCGGCCATAACCCCTCTTCTTTTGCCTCCCTACGCCTAGTTCTTGGCTTCTTTGGCCTTCCAGTCGATCTCGAATGTTCCAACCAATGCAATACGGAAGAGCGGGAGGAGGGAGGAGGGAGGAGAGGCGTACCGGCGGCGAGGGAGCGGGTGCAGGATGTCGGCGCGGCGGTGTAGGTCCAGAAGGAGAGCTCATGCCCACCGAGAAGAAGTACGCTGGACGCGGCGCCGGTGACCACGAGGAAGACGAAGGCGAGGAGACGTCTTCCCCCCGACGCTCGTGCTAAGAAAGTAGGCAATTTTTCGGTACATAACTAGCATCGCATTGACAGAACTAACAACATAGATCTAAACAAGCACGTACTACGCAAATAGTAGATAAATCTACACACGATGCTAGCACTGCTAATACATAAATTATCAGGAGAGGGATAAACGCGGTATACCCTTCAGTATGCCATGCAAAAGCCGCTGCTGCGGTGGCAGCAGCAGAAGCGTCCTTGGCGGCCTTCTTGTCAGCCTCGGTCTTCTCGGCGGCGGCGCGTTCGGCGTCGGTGGACATGGTGATGACGGAGGTGACACGGACGTAGAGGAAGTAGTGGATTGGAGGCGAGCAGTCGCGTAGTCGCTTCCCAAAAACCTATTCGCCTCTCTCCCGTACAGGAACCAGAGAGACGGAGTTTCGGAGACCTGCTCTCCCGTCGACCGTGTACGCGGCGGACGGGATGGAGTCACCGGCGGCAGCAGCGGCAAAGAAACGACAGTGGGCGGTTCGCGTGGAGCAGATGTGATCTGATCGTGGCGGCTAGGGTTAGGGGACACCGCACACTTATATAGACGCAGCCGCATGGAGAGACGTGGGCTTGACCCACGTCTGAGTCCGTGACAGCCCACGATCCGACGTCTCAGATCGTGGCCCTGCTGTCAGAACCTCTCCGTTAGTGACTGGCAAAAATAAGCGCATAGGTGTGAGCTCGGCTCGGCTCATTCCCGCAACCCGCGTCGAGGCGAGGCGAGGCGTGGCGAGGCGGGCGGCGGAGGAGGAGCGCGCGAGAGCCTCTTCTCTTCTCAAGCTCCAATAGCATGTAGAAGAGCCACCCTTATAAACCACTCCAACTTTCCTTCCACTAGCATGGTGGGACTAAACTTCTCACCACCTTAGCATGCCACCTACATGGGCCCTTAGAGATCAAATCTGAAATTGTTATATGGGCTCTAGGCCCATCTCACATTTCAACAATCCCCCACCAGATCTCAGGAGCCCACTTTGTCCTTTGTTCCAAACGCTGTTTTGATATACTAGTGTTTCAGTGAAGACCTGTTAAGGTTGAGCTTCACCTAGAGCAAATAGCTACACTCCTTCACAACTGAACAATGGACTATGCCTTGAATTGTCAGTTTGGCGTAAAGAAGTTTCATCACATGTCTTACTAGTATTGGGCTGCCGAAGGCTGACCCCTCGGGTGGAGCATATAAGTCACACTCCTGGCCTATTCATGAGCTTACTAGAGATCATCTCAATCTCATAGACTGTGACTAGCAGTCGGACTCACATAGGTGTGTTCCACCAAAGATCGCTCTGTAGGATAGCATCTTGCTTATACGTATAAGCCTTGGAACACATTAAGACAGTAGTCATCCTTCCATACAGTTTCCGAGAGTATTGCATCTCCAACGGAGTGGGTTAATAAAGTTACTCTCCTCAGTTCACTATTGGCTTGTTTTCCCAGGTCCTACTTCACGAAATCTTCGATCACATAGGTTGGGTTACCACCATGGCAACTCATGTGGGTCTCATACCCATCTCCCTCGATGCACTATCTATCACTACATGCGATAGCCCTTTCGTAAAGGGATCTGCCAGATTCTTAGCCGTATGGACATAGTCCAACGCTATCACTCCGGAGTTTCTTAATTTTCTGACAGCTTTTAATCTCATTCTTATGTGTTTGTTGGACTTCATGTTGTCCTTTGAACTCTTCACCTTGGTGATGACAGTCTGATTATCACAATTCATAAGGATAGTCGGAACCAGTTTATCAACCAATGGCAAGTCCATCAAAAGATCTCGAAGCCATCCTGCTTCAACACTAGAAGTGTCTAATGCTGTTAATTCTGCTTTCATTGTCGATCTCGTTAAGATCGTTTGCTTGCAAGACTTCCAGAAAACAACGCCACCTCCAAGAGTAAACATATACCCAGTTGTGGCCTTCATCTCATCAGCATCAGAGATCCAATTCGCATCACTACACCCTTCAAGTACCGACGGGTCTCCGGTATAGTGAAGTCCATAGTTCATAGTACCTTTCAGATAGCGCATAACTCTTTCAACAGCATGCCAATGTACATCACCCGGTTTGGAAACGAAAGTTTTCTCACAGCAAACGCGATGTCAGGCCTCGTTGCGCTCGCTAGGTACATCAGTGAACCAATGATTTGAGAGTATCTCAATTGATCTTTAGCCATGCCTTTAGACTTTTGAATCAACATGCTAGGATCATATGGTGTTTGAGATGGTGTGCAGTCCGAATATCCAAAACGGCTCAACACCTTCTCAACATAATGGGATTGCAGAAGTGTGATCCCACCCTCATTATCTCTCCGTAGCTTGATGTTCAAGATAACATCAGCCACACCAAGGTCTTTCATCTCAAAGTTCTAAGATAGAAATGATTTGACCTCCTCAATGACTTTGAGGTTTGTTCCGAATATCAGTATGTCATCAACATACAAGCACAGTATAACTCCTTCGCCCCCACCATGGCGATAGTATACACATTTGTCAGCCTCATTAACAACGAAACCAACAGATGTCAGAGTTGTATTGAACTTATCATGCCATTGCTTAGGTGCTTGCTTCAGGCCATATAAAGATTTCAGCAACTTACACACCTTCCTTTCTTGACCATCTATCACAAAGCCATCTGGCTGTTGCATGTAGATTTCCTCATTTAGCTCTCCA
This sequence comes from Triticum aestivum, assembly GCF_018294505.1. Classification (NCBI taxonomy): domain Eukaryota; kingdom Viridiplantae; phylum Streptophyta; class Magnoliopsida; order Poales; family Poaceae; genus Triticum; species Triticum aestivum. The sequence goes on along the minus strand of NC_057801.1, from coordinate 510,223,840 downwards.
TTCAGAAAAGCCGTCTTAACATCCATTTGATGGACGAGAAGACCATGTGAGGCCGCCAACGAGAGTAATACTCGAATGATTGTCAGTCTAGCCACAGGTGAATAAGTATCGAAGAAATCTTCCTCTTCTTTCTCGTCATAGCCCTTGGCCACAAGCCTAGCCTTATACTTTTCAATCGTACCATCGGGCCTAAGCTTTTTCTTGAACACCCACTTACATCCCAATGGTTTGCAACCATAGGGACGCTCAGTGATCTCCCATGTCCCGTTAGCCATGATGGAATCCATCTCGCTACGGACCGCATCCTTCCAGTAGTCAGCTTCTGGAGAGGCATACGCTTCTGAGATAGAAGTGGGAGTATCATCCATGAGGTACACGAAGAAATCATCACCAAAGGTCTTTGCTGTCCTTTGTCTCTTGCCCCTACCAAGAGTTTCCTCGTCATCCTCCTCAGGATTTTCATCATGTGTTCGTTCATAATATTCCATAGGAATGGCACGCTCAGGAGTCTCCTCAGATTCCTTTCTAGAAGTGCTTTGCATATCTCTCGTAGGAAAAATATCCTCAAAGAATGTAGCATCCTTAGACTCCATAATTGTACCGACCTTCTGGTCAGGTACCTCAGATTTCACTACTAGAAATCTATAGCCAACGCTGTTCTTAGCGTAGCCCAAATTAACACAGTCCACAGTCTTGGGTCCAAGTTTACGCTTTTTGGGGATCGGCACGTTGACTTTCGCCAAACAGCCCCAAGTACGCAAGTACGAGAGTGTTGTCCTTCTCTTTACCCATTTCTCATAGGGAGTGATCTCATTATCCTTTGTCGGAACTTTGTTCAGGACATGACATGTCGTCAAGATAGCCTCCCCCCACCATGCCTTGGATAAACCCGATGTATCTAACATGGCGTTAACCAGATCAGTTAGAGTACGTTTTTTCCACTCGGCAACCCCGTTTGACTGGGGAGAATAGGGAGGCGTCCTCTCATGAATAATGCCGTGTTTCGCGCAAAAGGAATCAAACTCACTCGAGAAGTACTCTCCACCATGATCTGACCGAACTCGTTTAATTTTCTTTTCAAGTTGATTCTCAACTTCTGCCTTATAGATTTTAAAGTAGTGTAGAGCCTTATCTTCAGTATTTAACAGATATACATAGCAATATCTAGTGGAATCATCTATCAATGTCATGAAGTACTTCTTTCCACCTTTAGTCAACACACCGTTCATCTCACAAAGATCAGAATGTATGAGTTCTAACGGTGCCAAGTGTCTCTCCTCCGCAGCCTTGTGAGGTTGGCGAGGTTGCTTAGCTTGCACACATGACAGGCACTTAGAACCTTTGGCTAAAGTGAAACTCGGGATTAAATCCAATTTAGCTAGCCGCGTCATAACACCGGAACTTATGTGACAAAGACGTGAATGCCAAACCTCAGATTCATTAACACTCGAATGAATATGGTTCATGACTTTATTACAGAAATCTGCGAGGGAAAGGCGGAACATCCCTCCGCTCTCATAACCTTTTCCAACAAATAGTCCATACTTAGTAACAACTAATTTATTAGACTCGAATACCAACTTAAACCCTTCTCTACATAGAAGGAAGCCACTAACTAGGTTCTTCTTGATGGCGGGGACATGCTGCACGTTCTTCAGCTGCACGATCCTTCCCGAAGTAAACTTCAGATCGACCGTGCCAACACCATGAACAGAAGCACTCGCGCCATTCCCCATCAATACGGACCCGTGGCCTGTGACCTGGTAAGAGGAGAACAATGAAATGTCAGCACACACATGAACACCTGCACCTGTATCCACCCACCAATCGGTAGGATGAAATACTGAAAAAACAGTAAATAAATTACCGTACCCAGATGCACCATTCTCATTGTTGCCCACAATCATGTTGACGGACTTGGAGTCCCGTCCTGACTTCTTAAACTTGTTTGGGCACTTGTTGGCCCAATGTTCAGCCGAACCACATGTAAAGCAACCCTCATCCTTCTTGTTCTTCTTGAAGGTCTTCTTACCCTTCTTATTGAAGTCGGTATTCTGTTGGACACCGTTCTTTCCCTTGAACTTGTGGGAGTTGAAGTTCCTCTGGTTCACCATGTTGGCAACAGAAGTCCCTTCGGCCCCTTTTCTGTGCAATTCCTTTGCCCTCGAATTCTGCTCAACACTCAGATGGCCAATGACATCCTCCACAGAGAATTCACGCCTCTGATGTTTCAGAGTGGTGGCAAAGTTCCTCCAGGAATTGGGGAGCTTAGCGATTATGCAGCCCGCGACAAACTTGCCCGGTAACTCGCACTTCAGAAGCTCAAGCTCCTTAACAATGCATATTATCTCATGAGCCTGCTCCAGTACAGGACGGTTCTCAACCATCTTGTAATCATGGAACTGCTCTATAATATACATCTCGCTCCCTGCATCGGCGGCCCCGAACTTAGATTCGAGCGCCTCCCACAAGTCCTTGGCGACATGCACATGTAAATATGCGTCGACCAGTTTATCTCCGATCACGCTAACAACTGCTTCGAGAAACACAGTGGTTGCCTCCCTGAACGCCTTCTCCTGTTCAGGAGCAATCGTTCCTGTGGACACACCGGTGACCCAGAACACGTTCATAGCCGTGAGCCATAAAGTGGTCTTTGTCTGCCAACGCTTAAAATACATACCGGTAAACTTATCCGGTTTCAGTGTTGCGGCAAAGCCACTTGCCGAAAAATTCCTACACATAATAGGTTTTTGGATTGCTAAGAAAGTAGGCAATTTTTCGACTAATTTAATCCATAAGTAGATAACTAGCATGGCATTGACAGAACTAACAACATACTGGTACTGATCTAAATAAGCACGTACTACGCAAATAGTAGACAAATCTACACACGATGCTAGCACTGCTAATACAAAAATTATCAGGAGAGGGATAAACACAGTATACCAGAAGCCGCTGCTGCGGTGGCAGCAGCAGAAGCGTCCTCGGCGGCCTTCTTGTCAGCCTCGGTCTTCTCGGCGGCGGCGCGTTCAGCGTCGGTGGACATGGTGATGACGGAGATGACGCGGACGTAGAGGAAGTAGTGGATCAGAGGCGAGCAGTCGCGTAGTCGCTTCCCAAAAACCTATTTGCCTCTCTCCCGTACAGGAACCAGAGAGACGGAGTTTCGGAGACCTGCTCTCCCGTCGATCGTGTACGCGGCGGACGGGATGGAGTCACCGGCGGCAGCAACAGCAAAGGAACGACGGTGGGCGGTTCGCGTGGAGCATATGTGATCTGATCATGGCGGCTAGGGTTAGGGGACACCGCACACTTATATAGATGCAGCCGTGTGGAGAGACGTGGGCTTGACCCACGTCCGAGTCCGTGACAGCCCACGATCCGACGTCTCAGATCGTGGCCCTGCTGTCAGAACCTCTCCGTTAGTGACTGGCAAAAATAAGCGCATAGGTGTGAGCTCGGCTCAGCTCATTCCCGCAACCCGCGTCGTGTTGTGACGAGGCGAGGCGTGGCGAGGCGGGCGGCGGAGGAGGAGCGCGCGAGGGCCTCTTCTCTTCTCAAGCTCCAATAGCATGTAGAAGAGTCACCCTTATAAACCACTCCAACTTTCCTTCCACTAGCATGGTGGGGCTAAACTTCCCACCACCTTATCATGCCACCTACATGGGCCCTTAGAGATCAAATCTGAAATTGTTATATGGGCTCTAGGCCCATCTCACATTTCAACAGCTCGATCAGCGACCTCCACGGGGCGCTCCTCACGTTCGAGTCGTCGGGGTCGGGGCCGGGTTCGTCGGTGCCTGCGTCGCCTGGCGGTGGAGGCGGAGGTCGCGGCGGTCGAGGCGGAGGTCGAGGCATCGGTCGCGGCGGTCGAGGCGTGGGCGTCATCGGTCACCGAGGTCGAGTCGGAGGAGGCATGGTGGTCGCGGCGTCTGCGACGTGCATGTGCTCCGTCCTCGGCCGCCTCCTTGCCACGTAGGGGGAGGTAGCGGTTGGAGTTGCCCGAGTGGCTGAAGTGAATGTTCTCCCGGCCTACAAGGGGCTGGAGCCTGTAGTTGGGTGCGGGGAGGGCGCCTACGGAAGGGAAGACGTAGTCCATGGCGTGCAGTGGTGTGCGGAAGGGTGGAGCTGGTAGGGAGCAGAGATGACGAGAGACGGAGAGAGAGGGAAGAGGGAGAGAGCCCCTCTAATTTATAGCTTGTGGTCGCAACCCTTTCACATTGTGTGTGCCTTGTGTCGTTGTTCATGCCATGCATTTTTAACTCATTATAGCATCTACTAATCCCTCGCCTCCAAACGCCCGGTGGATGCGTCTGTTTTAAAATCATCAAATCCATACGATGTACAATTCTAATCTAAATCTTCATCGGCGCTCGTCCGGCTTCACGCCGTTTCCATGTCCGGCGGCCAGCTGAGCCCCACAGAGTGATGGTGCGGTTGCCAGCGAGATAGAATAAGACATGTGACATAAGAGAGGAGCGGCATGATATCCGGTGTCAATCTTTTGTTGAAGATGAGGGCATAATTCATCCATATTGGAATTTGTCTTCATCTGAAGATCCTCTATGAGTACTCTTCTGAGACAATTTCATTTGAAGGATTCCTTCAATTACAAGCTAGTGCTTATTTTGATTATCTCTATAGGACTTGTAGGCAGCCTTTGGTGCTTGTAAGCTACTTTAGCAATACTATGTATCTGTCGTTTTTGTTTTCTATATCCCATGTGTTACCACTCGTTGTTGGTTGTAATGATGGCCTTGTGTGATCCATGGCCGATTGATGGCCTTTTAATTCAAACCCGGGCTCTTTTTAAGCTTTTGTTCTAAAGAAAAATCAGGCTCTCCTTTCTTAGTGAAAGACCCATTCATGGTTAATACTAACACGTGTTTCAAGGCAGATGCACGATGTTCTGATCACAACACCTGTGCTTCGCTACGATAAAAATGTTATTTGCCCTATGCACCGACGTGAACTGAGGTGGTATGGGTGTCAGGGAAGGAGAGTCTGCGTCGGCATCGAAATGAACTGGAGTAGGAAGGATTGAGTGTTCTAACGATGGAATAAATTTAAGTCAAGATAGAGATATGTAAATTGTAATTATTTTTCGAGTAATTAAACATGACCCGTTAAATGACGGAGCCCTTTATCTTGTGGATGCAACTGAAGGAAATATGCCCTAGAGGCAATAATAAAGTTATTATTTATTTCCTTATTTCATGATAAATGTTTATTATTAATGCTAGAATTGTATTAATCGGAAACTTAGTACATGTGTGAATACATAGACAAAACATATTGTCCCTAGTATGCCTCTATTTGACTAGCTCGTTAATCAAAGATGGTTATGTTTCCTAACCATAGACATGGGTTGTCATTTGATGAACGTGATCACATCATTAGGAGAATGATGTGATGGGCATGACCCATCCGTTAGCTTAGCATTATGATCGTTACAGTTTCATTGCTACTGCTTTCTTCATGACTTATACATGTTCCTCAGACTGAGATTATGCAACTCCCGAATACCGGAGGAACACCTTCTGTGCTATCAAACGTCACAACGTAACTGGGAGATTATAAAGATGCTCTACAAGTGTCTTTGAAGGTGTTTGTTGGGTTGGCATAGATCGAGATTAGGATTTGTCACTCCGTGTTTCGGAGAGGTATCTCTGGGCCCTCTCGGTAATGCTCATCACTATAAGCCTTGCAAGAAATGTGACTAATTAGTTAGTTGCAAGATGAAGTATTACAGAATGAGTAAAGAGATTTGCCGGTAACGCGATTGAACTAGTTATGATGATATCGACGATCGAATCTCGGGCAAGTAACATACCAATGACAAAGGGAACAACGTATGTTGTTATGCGGTTTGACCAATAAAGATCTTCGTAGAATATGTAGGAGCCAATATGAGCATCCAGGTTCCGCTATTGGTTATTGACCGGAGATGTGTCTCGGTCATGTCTACATAGTTCTCGAACCCGTAGGGTCCGCACGCTTAACGTTCGATGACGATTTGTATTATGAGTTATGTGTTTTGATGAACGAAGTTTGTTTGGAGTCCCGAATGAGATCACGGACGTGACGAGGAGTCTCGAAATGGGCGAGACGTAAAGATCAATATATTGGAAGGCTATATTCGGACATCGGAAAGGTTCCGAGTGATTCGGGTATTTTTCGGAGTACCGGGGAGTTACGGGAATTCACCGGGAGAAGTAATGGGCCTTATTGGGCCATACGAGAAATAGAGGAGGCATGCCAAGGGGAGGTGGCGTGCCCCCCCACATGGGTCTGAATTGGACTAGGGGAAGGGGGCGGCGCCCCCTTGCCCTTTCCTACTCCCTCTCTCCTTCCTTCTCTCCTACTCCTAAAAGGGAAAGGATTCCTACTAGGACTTGGAAGTCCTAGTAGGACTCCATACACTTGGCGCGCCCTAGGGGGCGGCCTATCTCCCTCCCTCCTTTATATACGGGGGCAGGGGCACCCCAAAGACACATAAGTTTTTCTTAACCGTGTGTGGTGCCCCCCTCTACAGTTACACACCTCGATCATACCATCATAGCGCTTAGGCGAAGCCCTGCGCCAGTAGCATCATCATCACCGTCGCCACGCCGTCGTGCTGACGGAACTCACCCTCGTCCTCAACTGGATCAAGAGCATGAGGGACGTCACCAAGCTGAACATGTGCAGATCGCGGAGGTGTTGTGCATTTGGTACTTGATCGGTTGGATCGCGAAGACGTTCGACTACATCAATCGCGTTAACTAAACGCTTCCGCTTTCGGTCTATGAGGGTACGTGGACACACTCTCCCCCGTTGCTATGCATCACCTAGATAGATCTTGCGTGATCGTAGGATTTTTTTTGAAATTACTGTGTTCCCCAACAGTGGCATCTGAGCCAGGTCTATGCGTAGATGTTATATGCACGAGTGGAACACAAAGAGTTGTGGGCGATAATAGTCATACTGCTTACTAGCATGTCATATTTTGATTCGGCGGTATTGTCGGATGAAGCGGCCCGGACCGACATTACATGACCGTGTTCATGAGACTTTTTCTACTGACGTGCTTATGCACATAGGTGGCTGGCGGGTGTCTGTTTCTCCAACTTTAGTTGAATTGAGTATGGCTACGCCCGGTCCTTATTGAAGGTTAAAACAACACACTTGATGAAAAATCGTTGTGGTTTTGATGCGTAGGTAAGAACTGTTCTTGTTAGAAGCCCATAGCAGCCACGTAAAACTTGCAACAACAAAGTAGAGGACGTCTAACTTGTTTTTGCAGGGCTTGCTATGATGCGATATGGTAAAGTATGATGTGATATAAATTGTTGTATGAGATGATCATGTTTTGTAACAAAGTTATCAGCAACTGGCAGGAGCCATATGGTTGTCGCTTTATTGTATGCAATGCAATAGCCATGTAATTGTTTTACTTTATCACTAAGCAGTAGCAATAGCGTAGTAACAATAGTTGGCGAGACGACAACAATGCTACGATGGAGATCAAGTTGTCGCGCCGGTGACGATGGATATCATGACGATGCTTTGGTGATGGAGATCATGAGCACAAGATGATGATGGCCATATCATGTCTCATATTTTTATTGCATGTGATGTTTATCTTTTATGCATCTTATTTTGCTTAGTTCGACGATAGCATTATAAGATGACCCCTTACTAAAATTTCAAGGTATAAGTGTTCTCCCTGAGTATGCATTGTTGCGACAGTTCTTCGTGCCAAGACACCACGTGGTGATCGGGTGTGATAAGCTCTATGTTCACATACAATGGGTGCAAGCCAGTTTTGCACACGCAGAATACTCGGGTTAAATTGACGAGCCTAGCATATGTAGATATGGCCTCGGAAAACTGGAGACTGAAAGGTCGAGCGTGAATCATATAGTAGATATGATCAACATAGTGATGTTCACCAATGAAAACTACTCCATCTCACGTGATGATCGGACATGGTTTAGTTGATTTGGATCACGTGATCACTTAGATGACTAGATGGATGTCTATCTAAGTGGGAGTTCTTAAGTAATATGATTAATTGAACTTTAATTTATCATGAACTTAGTCCTGATAGTTATTTTGCATGTATATGTTATTGTAGATCAGTGGCCCGTGCTACCGTTCCTTTGAATTTTAATGCGTTCCTAGAGAAAGCTAAGTTGAAAGATGATGGCAGCAACTACATGGATTGGGTCCGTAACTTGAGGATTATCCTCATTGCTGCACACTTATTCTAGTTGTCGATGCTCATACTCTTTCATTGTATTATCCATGCTAGTTTAATTTATTTTTCTAGCTTTCTTCTTGTGTGTTTGTTAAACCTTAAGAAAAACAAAACAATTAGTTAGTTTAATTTCCATGCTTTTAGTAGTCATTAAAATGAAACCCCAAAAAGTTTTCTCGTTCTTCTTTTGCTTGTTGGTAGCTTTCCCGTGTAAATAGTTTTATTTCTTTTCTTTTGTGGGTCGAGAGGAGAAGACCATAATGAAAATGCTTAGTGGCTCTCATATGCATGATTGTTGATTTAATTTAGAGCCCATATTACCTTGTCTTCTCTTTTGAATTGAATGCTTGCAGATTCCAGCTTAGTCCAATGCACGTGCACTATTATTATTATACACACCGTTTGGTCGTGCAAGTGAAAGGCAACAATGACGATATATGATGGACCGATTGAGATGAGAAAAGCTGGTATGAACTCGACCTCTCTTGTTTTTGTTAATATGATGGGTTCATCGTTCCCGATTCAGCCTATTATGAATAAACATGTTTGCAATGACGATTGGAGATTATAGTTGCTTATGCCATGCTTAATTAGCTAGGAGCTTATAATGGTTTACCTTGCGTGCCAACATGCTATTAAAATGGTTGTGATGTGGTATGATAGGGTGGTATCCTCCTTTGAATGAATTGAGTGACTCGACTTGGCACATGTTCACGCATGTAGTTGAAACCAATCAACATAGCCTTCACGATATTTATGTTCATGGTGGATTATATCCTACTCATGCTTGCATCTGGTGTAGATTAATTTTAATGCATGTTCATGACTGTTGTCGCTCTCTCAGTTGGTCGCTTCCCGGTCTTTTGCTAGCCTTCACCTGTACTAAGCGGGAATACTGCTTGTGCATCCAAACTCCATAAACCCCATAGTTATTCCATATGAGTCCACCATACCTTCCTATATGCGGTATCTACCTGCCGTTCCAAGTAAATTTGTATGTGCCAAACTCCAAACCTTCAAATGAAATTCTGTTTTGTATGCTCGAGCAACTCATGTTTCAACTAGGGTTGTCTGTATCTTCCATGCTAGGTGGGTTATTCTCAAGGGGAGTGGACTCCACTCCTCATTCACGAGAAAATGGCTGGTAACCGGGATGCCTAGTCCCATGATCAAAAAGATCAAAGCAAATCAAATTAATTAAAACAAAACTCCTCCAGAACTTTTGTTGGTATGGACGATACCCCGTTGTTTTGGATGGCCGTGGAGTGTGCTTGTTGGTGGTGGGGGAGTATAAACTTTACCATTCTGTTTGGGAACTGCCTATAATGTACGTAGCATGGAAGATATCGAGATCTCATAGTCGTTGCGTTGACAGTGAAAGTATACCGCTCAAAATGTTATTCATCTCTATTTCAAAATCGAGCTCTGGCACCTCTACAAATCCCTGCTTCCCTCTGTGAAGGGCCTATCTATTTACTTTTATGTTGAGTCATCGCCTTCTTATTAAAAAGCACCCGCTAGAGAGCACACTGTCATTGCATTCATTACTATGAGTTTATATTGGGTATGACTTGATTGGATCTCTTTTACCATGAATTACAATGTTTAGTCAGTCCTTGATCTTTAAAGGTGCTCTGCATTTATGTTTTGCGGTCTCAGAAAGGGCTAGCGAGATACCATCTTGTTATATCATATTATGATTGTTTTGAGAAAGTGTTGTCATCCGAGATTTATTATTATTGCTCGCTAGTTGCTTATGCCATTGATATGAGTAAACATGAGACCTAAGTGTTATTGTGAATATGGTTAGTTCATAATCTTTGCTGAAAACTTGAATGTTGGCTTTACATATTTACAACAACAAGAGCAAACAGAGTTTGTAAAAGTTTTTCTTTATCACTTTCAGTTTATCAACTGAATTGCTTGAGGACAAGCAAAGGTTTAAGCTTAGGGGAGTTGATACGTCTCCAACGTATCCACTTTTCCAAACACTTTTGCCCTTGTTTTGGACTCTAACTTGCATGACTTGAATGAAACTAACCCGGATTGACGCTGTTTTCAGCAGAACTGCCATGGTGTTGTTTATTATGTAGAAAACAAAAGTTCTTGGAATGACCTGAAAATCCACGGAGATAACTTTTGGAAAATATAAAAAATACTGGCGAAAGAATCAAGGCCAGGGGGCCCACGCCCTGTCCACGAGGATGGGGGGCGCGCCCCCTCCCCCTGGGCGTGCCCCCCTGTCTCGTGGGCCCCCTGATGCTCCATCGACCTCAACTCTGATATTCTGTCTCGCGGAGAAAAAAATCAGAGAGAAAGTTTCATCACGTCTTATGACACGGAGCCGCCGCCAAACCCTAATCTCTCTCGGGAGGGCTGATCTGGAGTCCGTCCGGGGCTCCTGAGAGGCGGATTCGTCGCCATCGTCATCATCAACCATCCTCCATCACCAATTTCATGATGCTCACCGCCGTGCGTGAGTAATTCCATCGTAGGCTTGCTGGATGATGATGGGTTGGATGAGATTTACCATGTAATCAAGTTAGTTTTGTTAGGGTTTGATCCCTAGTATCCACTATGTTCTGAGATTGATGTTGCTATGACTTTGCTATGCTTAATGCTTGTCACTAGGGCCCGAATGCCATGATTTCAGATCTGAACCTATTATGTTTTCATGAATATATGTGAGTTCTTGATCCTATCTTGCAAGTCTATAGTCACCTATTATGTGTTATGATCCGACAACCCCGAAGTGACAATAATCGGGATACTTCTCGGTGATGACCGTAGTTTGAGGAGTTCATGTATTCACTATGTGTTAATGCTTTGGTCTGGTACTCTATTAAAAGGAGGCCTTAATATCCCTTAGTTTCCACTAGGACCCCGCTGCCACGGGAGGGTAGGACAAAAGATGTCATGCAAGTTCTTTTCCATAAGCACATATGACTATATTCGGAATACATGCCTACATTACATTGATGAATTGGAGCTAGTTCTGTGTCACCCTATGTTATAACTATTACATGAGGAATCACATCCGACATAATTATCCATCACTAATCCAATGCCTACGAGCTTCTCACATATTGTGCTTCGCTTATTTACTTTTCCGTTGCTACTGTTACAATTACTACAAAACTGCTATCTTTACTTTTGCCACTGTTACCATTACTATCATACTACTTTGCTACTAAATACTTTGCTGCAGATACTAAGTTATCCAGGTGTGGTTGAATTGACAACTCAACTACTAATACTTGAGAATATTCTTTGGCTCCCCTTGTGTCGAATCAATAAATTTGGGTTGAATACTCTACCCTCGAAAACTGTTGCGATCCCCTATACTTGTGGGTTATCACCACCTATCGGAGCCATGCCAAAAACATCCGTGTCTCCAATTGCGTTTGCACACTCCAATCCCATCCCTTTACTTTTTTGCAAGTTGCATGCTTTACTTTCCACTGCCCATATACTGTTTGCATGCTTGCTTGATATGAATTGTGATTGGTTAAACTTGTGCTTAAACTCCACTCAAACTTGAAAATCTTAAAACTGCCAACTTTGTGTGTTAAGGGTCTATTCACCCCCTCTAGACACCTCTTCTCGATCCTTTCAATTGGTATCAGAGCTTTGGTCTCCATTGCTTTGGTTTAAACACCATTGGAGGAAGATGGATGAGTCTACTTTGGGGAGTCTTAGACATAGAGTACCTATACTTGATGGAGAGTACTTTCATGAGTGGAAAAATGAGATGCTTGTGATCATTAACGAATATCATTTGAAAAAGTACATTACTAGTCCTTCTACACCTCATGTTGATCCTATGCATCCTACCCTTGATGAGTCAATTGACATGATTCGCAATCTTAGAACCGTTGATCTTATCACTAGAGGTTTGCCTAGAAACTTGATTGGTTGCCTGCCTACTCTTAAGTATGCCTACACCATATGGAGATTTCTTGAGGAATGATTACCAAATTATTCCTTGCAAAATCTAGATGAAATTCTCCATAAGTCTATTGCCTTGAGTAGGATGAATTCCAATGATCCTAAGTTTGGTGACTGTCTATTTGAGCTTACAAATCTTATGCGTGCCAAAGGAAATATTGGAATCATTAGCGATATTATTTCCGAAGCTATTAGAATTCATAAAGATGATTATTGTCAAAATCAGTTATCTAATGAATCACCCTCTCTAGGAATTAATCCACCACATGATGATGTTGAACATGGATACTATGATGAGGATGATGATAGTGACTATGATCTTGATGATGCAATGAGACACTTTGGTCTTATGGCAAATCTTCGGGGATACATGGCAGGAGGAAAGGAATGGGTCCTTGATAGTGGATGTACCGATCACATGACCGGAGATAAAGATATGTTTCGTGAGCTTGCTGAAAACGATGGCCCTCGAAAGTATGTCACGTTTGGTGATAACTCAAAGGGTAAGGTAGTTGGCCTCGGTAAGGTGGCCATCTCACATGATAGCTCCATACAAAATTTCATGCTCGTTGAATCTCTTGGCTATAATCTTATTTATGTTTCTAGACTAGCTGACTTTGGCTTCATTTTCCTATTTACCAAAGTAGATTGCCAAGTGTTTCGTAGAGATAATCATAAAATGGTCTTTACCGGCATACGAAAAGGTGATCTATACATTGTTGACTTCACTAAAAAGGCTCAACCTAGAACTTGCTTAATTGCTAAATCTTCTCAAGGCTCGTTCTGGCATAGATGGTTAGGTCATGTGGGCATGCAAAACCTTGGCAAGCTTATGAAAGGTGATCATATCCTTGGTGTTAAAGATGTCATATTTGGTAAGAATAGACTTTGCAGTGCTTGCCAAGCAGGAAAATAGGTTGGAGGAAGCCACCCCATGAAAAACATCATGACCACAAGGAGATCGCTTGAGCTACTTCACATGGATCTTTTCAGTCCCTACGCTTACAAAAGTCTCGGTGGAAACTCATTTGGTCTAGTTATAGTTGATGAATTTACAAGATTTACGTGGGTGTTCTTTCTTGATGATAAACCGCAGGTCCAAAAGATCTTCAAAAACATCGCTAGGAAGGCCCAAAATCAGTTTGAAGTGAAGATCAAGAAGGTTCACAGTGACAACGGAATGGAGTTCAAGAATGCCAATGTGGACACCTTTCTTGACGAAGAAGGGATTTCACATGAGTTCTCGGCTACGTACACACCTCAACAAAATAGAGTTGTTGAGAGGAAGAACCGGACGCTCATTGAAATGGCAAGAATGATGCTTGATGAATACAAGACGCCAAAGCACTTTTGGGCGGAAGCAATTGAGACGGCTTGTCATGCGACAAATCGCTTGTATCTTCACAAGCTACTCGGCAAGACGACATACGGGCTCCTCACCGGTAATAAACCCCAAGTTGGATACTTTCGACTATTTGGCTCAAAGTGCTACATTCTTGATAAGCATCGTCATTCTAAATTTGCTCCTAAATCTCATGAGGGATTCCTCTTGGTTACGGGTCAAACTCTCACACTTATCGTGTCTACAAAAATTTCACCCAAAAGGTTGAAGAGATGGTATATGTGAAGTTTGATGAATCTAACGGCTCGGAAGTAGAACAATTGCCAATTGATGTAGGAGATAAAGATCCTTCGGAAGCAATCCAACACTTGTCTATTGGCAAGGTTCGTCCAATAGAGGTGAAGGAGAGTACCTCGTCCGTCCAAGTGGAAGATTCTACCTCACGACAAGGTGAACCAAGAGTTGATATGGAAGCATCCACAAGTGGGACACACCAAGATGAAGAAAACGAGGAAGTACACCAAGATGAACCTCATCAACCTCCTTCTCCACCACGATGAGAGAACGACAACATCAACAATGATGAAGGCCACAAAGAAGAACGAGATGATGAAGAATATGTTCTACCTCGATCAAAGCAAAAGCTCTCACGAGTTCGAGCAAGAATTGCTAGAGACCATCCCATCGAGCAAATCTACAATGATATCCAAACCGGGAGAATCACTTGCTCTAAATCTTGTTTGGCTAATTTCTGTGAACATTATTCATTCATCTCTAGCATTGAACCTATGAAGGTTGAAGAAGCATTGGAAGATCCGGATTGGATAAACGCCATGCACGAAGAACTATACAACTTTGAGAGAAACCAAGTGTGGACATTGGTCGAAAAGCCCGACAACAACCACAACATCATCGGTATCAAATGGGTGTTTCGCAACAAGCAAGATGAAGATGGACAAGTAGTTCGCAACAAAGCACGTCTCGTTGCCCAAGGCTACACTCAAGTTGAAGGTATGGACTATGGTGAGATATATGACCCCGTTGCTAGACTTGAGTCCATTCACATCTTACTTGCCTATGCTAATCACCATGATATCACTTTATACCAAATGGACATTAAAAGTGCTTTTCTAAATGGTGAAATTAAGGAGGAAGTTTTTGTTAAGCAACCTCCCAGCTTTGTTAATCCTAAGAAACCTAATCATGTTTACAAACTTCACAAAGCTCTTTATGGTCTTAAACAAGCTCCAAGAGCGTGGTATAAATGCTTAACCAAGTTCCTTATTGAAAAAGGCTTTGAGATTGGAAAGATTGATTCTACTCTTTTCACTAAAAGGGTTAATGGAGAATTATTTGTGTGCTGAATTTATGTTAATGACATTATATTTGTATCAACTAACCCTCATTTTAGTGAGAAGTTTGGGAAGCTAATGTCGGAGAAGTTTGAGATGTCTATGATGAGTGAACTCAAGTTGTTTCTTGGTTTGCAAATCAAGCAAACTAAGGAAGGTACCTTTGTCTCTCAAACGAAGTATACCAAGGACTTGTTCAAGAAGTTCAATATGCAAGAATGCAAAGGTATGAGTACACCCATGCCTACTAGTGGACATCTTGACTTGACCAAAGATGGTGAACTCGTTGATCAAAAAGTTTACCGTTCTATGATTGGTTCATTACTATATCTATGTGCCTCTCATCCCAATATTATGCTAAGTGTGTGCATATGTGCACGATATCAAGCGGCCCCTAAAGAATGTCATCTTAAGGTCGTGAAACGGATAGTGAGATACTTAATTCATACACCAAACTTTGGCATTTGGTATCCAAAGAGGGCCTCTTTTAATCTTGTTGGCTACTCCGACTCAGACTATGCCGGAGACAAGGTGGATAGAAAGTCCACTTCGGGTACTTGTCAATTTCTTGGTAGATCTCTTGTGTCTTGGTCCTCCAAGAAACAAAACTCGGTATCATTATCCACCACCGAAGCGGAATACATTTCCGCTGGTTCGTGTTGTGCTCAATTACTTTGGATGACCCAAACTCTTAAAGATTATGGGATATATGTGAAACATGTTCCTTTGCTTTGTGACAATTAAAGTGCTATTAAGATTGCTCACAATCCCGCACAACATTCTCGAACTAAGCACATTGAAGTTCATCATCATTTCATTCGAGATCATGTTGCTAAGGGTGATATTAACCTTAAGCATGTTCGCACCGACAAGCAATTGGCGGATATATTCACTAAACCACTTGATGAGAAAGTGTGTTGCAGGCTGAGAGGTGAATTGAACATCATTGATGCTTCAAACTTGGAGTAGGAACTCCATTTGGATACATGCAAGACATGAGCCTATGACTAATCCTTGATATTTCTCTTATGATGATAATGACATATATTGGATATATTTGCACCCTTGCATGTTATCTAACCCATGTAGGTACTTGGATAGATCTAAACCTATGAGATTGCAACTCACTCATATCTTGAGCAATCTCTACATCACCAAGTCTATACTTTACAGTGGTTGAAGACAAGGAAGCATGAAACCCTTCAAATATATCCTTTGACAAATTCCTAAGTAAAATTTCATGATTGTCATTTTGGATACACAAGTGCTATTCCTTGCAAGGCTAACTCATGTAGGTAGGTGAACTCCAATTACAAGTGATGCTCCCAATGAACTACATCAAGATTGAGCATCCCACACAAGTTCAACTACATGATAAGGATCAACACCACCAACCAAGGTATGTTATTCCATCTTAGAGAAGCTTTACCCCAAGACATGGGTCAAAGCAACTCAACAAGATGTGAATTCATCAAGATGCTTAAATGAAAAATGGCAACCCCATTTTGAGCTTAAACAATGAGTATGACCTATGATCAAGTGTCCTCACTTGACTCCTAAGTCAATATACTCTAACATAGGTGACCTTGTCGCTGACCAATTCTAGATGAAGTTCTCTAGTGTCTTTGAATGTTCTTGCATTTTGTATCATGCATATTTGTTCCCCTTTCAAAAAAAAACTTCATCTAGATTTCTTCTCTTTTATTCTTGTTCTGCACTTCTCTGCATTTAATTCATTGCAAATCCTTGTGTGATCTTACTCGCTTAGTGAGCTGAGGTGACTAGTGCTTTCTCTCTATGATGAACTCGGACAAATCGATTTGCCTCTTTCGGTCAAACCGAAACTTTTTGGTGCCACCGATGGAATCAAGTTGGTATAGCCGATTTCAATGCTGTGAAATCACTCTGTCACTTGCATTCTGCACATTTTGTTCCAGCTCCACTCGATGATTCTTATCCTCGACCAGCATCATATTCTACGTGCTACTTTGCTCTATGACTCAAGGACCAAACCTATTTTGACTCACACTCCAGAAGACCCTTCCTGGAAATTAATGTCAAGGGGGAGAGAGAGTTCACATCAAAGATTAATCACTCCTACAGGGGGAGAGAGCAACAAGGGGAGAGAGACATTCTTTTCAAAAGAGAGACCCCAATTGCCTGGCATTCAAAGAGGAGAGAAGTTGCATGTCTTTAGAGAGGAAAGACATGTTCATGTTGTTTCTATGTGTACTTTGCTTTGCTCTGATTTTTCTTCTCCCTATCTTCTCCCAATATCCATCATAAGATTCAGGGGGAGCAAGACATCTGAGGAAAGGAAATCTTCAAATTCATTGCATATATTTACCTTTGGGGACATGTCTACACTCAAATAGAGTACCTAGTACTCACACTGCACATGTCATCCCAAATCTTGGTAATCTTGTGGTTTACTACTCCTTCTCTGCTCAGTAGATGTTTCTGTGTTGTCTAACCTTGTTTACTCAGGTTCATCTCTTCCAAAGCTAGTTCAAGACCACAAGGTAAGTATATGCATCACACTCATGTGCATGAAGATCTCTTGCTGATGTACATATTGTTTGCAAGAAGGACTCATAAGCATGAAGGTACATTTCCTATATTCACATTATTTGCTCTGATGCATATAGCCAAGATACATGTAACACATTGCTTGCTCTGTCACGTTTATGCACTCACATGATCTTATGTTTCATATTTACTTGATTGCATACATGTAGGGGGAGCCTATGCATTTTACATGTCTTTCCAAAACTTTACCTGCCTTTCTCTATATCTTTATTTAAAGCTTTGATGTATGTTGTCATCAATTACCAAAAAGGGGGAGATTGAAAGCACAAGTGCTCCTTGGGTGGTTTTGGTAATTAATGTCAACATATCTCTTGTTGTACTAACTCTTTCATCTAGTATATTTCAGATTAGTCCAACAGTGGAGTGGCATGGACAAGAGGATGTGGAACCCCTTCAAGAGACTAAAGACAAATGATTGGCTCAAGCTCAAAGCTCAGGACTCTACATTTTCTATTTTTAGTGATCCAAGATCACATTGAGTCCATAGGAAATCCAGTACTATTAAAAGGGGATGAGGTGTTGCTTAATGGCTTGCTTGCTCAAAGTGCTTAGTGATATGCTCGAAAGCCCTCAGCACTTTCTCATATCACATATGTCCCAAACCAAAAGTCAAACTCGGCCCCACCGATTTGATCCATCCGGCGCCACCGAGTTCATTTGACATAGCCACTGCCAGAAACCCTAATCACTTCGGTCTCACCGATGGGATCTCGGTCTCACCAAGATGGGCTTGCAAACTCTCTGTTGTCTATTGCAGTATTTTCAGTCCCACCGAGAAGATGTCATCGGTCACACCGAGTTTGCCTGACCAACTCTCTGTTTTGCTTATTACCAAATCGGTCCCACCGAGTTGTGTAATCGGTCGAACCGAGATGAGATTTTACCCTAACCCTTGCACATCGGTGCCACCGAGTTGATCATATCAGTCCCACCGAAATTGCCTAACGGTCACATTATGTACTGAATCGATCCGACCGAGTTTTCTGATTCGGTCCCACCGAGTTTGGTATATTGTGTGTAAAGGTTAGATTTTGTGTGGAGGCTATATATACCCCTCCACCCTCTCCTCATTCATGGAGAAAGCCATCAGAATGTGCCTACACTTCCAGCATTCATTTTCTGAGAGAGAGCCACCTATTCATGTGTTGAGACCAAGATATTCCGTTCCAACCATATGAATCTTGATCTCTAGCCTTCCCCAAGTTGCTTTCCACTCAAATCAGCTTTCCACCAAATCCAATCATATGAGAGTGAGTTGATTGTTGGGGTGACTATCGTTTGAAGCACAAGAGCAAGGAGTTCATCATCAACATACCATCTATTACCTTTTAGAGAGTGGTGTCTCCTAGATTGGTTAGGTGCCACTTGGGAGCCTCCGACAAGAGTGTGGAGTGAACCAAGGAGTTTGTAAGGGAAAGGAGATCACCTACTTCATGAAGATATACCCTAATGAGGAAAGTCTTTCGTGGGCGATGGGCATGGTGGGTTACAAGGTTGCTTCTTCGTGGACCCTTCGTGGGTGGAGCCCTCCGTGGACTCGCGCAACCTTTACCCTTCGTGGGTTGAAGTCTCCATCAACGCGGATGTACGATAGCACCACCTATCGAAACCATGCCAAAAACATCCATGTCTCCAATTGTGTTTGCACACTTGATAACCCACAAGTATCGGGGATAATTGTAGACTCTTTCGATAAGTAAGAGTGTCGAACCCAACAAGGAGCTAAAGGTAGAACAAATATTCTCTCAAGTCCTATCTGCCACTGATACGACTCTATGCATGCTTAGTGTTCGCTTTACCTAGAACAAGTATGAAACTAGAAGTACTTTAATTGTAGGTGTTGTTGGATAGGTTTGCAAGATAATAAAGAGCATGTAAATATAAACTAGGGGCTGTTTAGATAAAGAAGCAATAAAGTAAATATTGCGAGTGTGGAAAAGTGGTGGTAGGAGTTGTGAAATTATCCCTAAGCAATTAACTACTTTACTAGACCGATAATCACTATTGCAATTCTATTTGAGGGAGAGGCATAAGCTAACATACTTTCTATTCTTGGATCATATCCACTTATGATTGGAACCTAGCAAGCATCCGCAACTACTAAAGATCATTAAGGTAAAACCCAACCATAGCATTAAAGTATCAAGTCCCCTTTGTCCCATACGCAAACAACCTACTTACTCGGGTCTGTGCTTCTGTCACTCACAACACACACCATAAGCAAATCATGAACATATTGCAAACCCTACAGCGGGGATCCCTCACGCTTGCGCGACACAGAGAGCACCATAGGACAACACCAATAATAAAACATGCAACTCAAACCAATCATAGCAATTCATCAATCACCGGTAGGACAACGAAAATCTACTCAACCATCATAGGATGGCAACACATCATTGAATAATAATATGAAGCATAAAGCACCATGTTCAAGTAGAGGGTACATCGGGTTGCGGAGAGTAGACCGCTGAATATAGATGGGGAAGGTGATGGAGATGTTGGTGAAGATGGCGGCGGTGTTAGTGTAGATCACGGTGATGATGATGGCCCCCGACAGTGCTCCGGCGCCATCAAAAGCAAGGGAGAGAGAGCCCCCCTTCTTCTTATTCTTCCTTGACCTCCTCCCTAGATGGGAGAAGAGTTTCCCCTCTGGTCCTTGGCTCCCATGGCATGGGAGTGGCGAGAGCCCCTCCGAGATTGGATCTATCTCTTTGTCTCTCTCTGTTTCTGCGTTCTTAGATTCTGCCCTTTCACCGTTTCTTTTATATCCGGAGATCCGTAACTCCAATTGGGGTGAATCTTTCGCCCAGATTTTTCTCATAAAATTAGCTTTCTTGCGGAAAAAGAAGAGCGTCAACCGCCTTACGGGGTGCCCACGAGGGTCCAGGGCGCGCCTGCCCCCCTGGGGCGCCCCCCCTGGGGCGTGCCCCCCTTCCTCGTGGCCCCCTCGGGCACCTTCTCGCATTGATTCTTCCTCCCAAAAATCACAAATATTCCAAAATAATTCTCCGTCCGTTTTTATCCCATTTGGACTCCGTTTGATATTGGGTTTCTGCGAAACATAAAACATGCAACAAACAGGAACTGGCACTGGGCACTGGATCAATATGTTAGTCCCAAAAAATAGTATAAAAAGTTGCCAAAAGTATATGAAAGTTGAATAATATTGGCATGGAACAATAAAAAATTATAGATACGATGGAGATGTATCAGCATCCCCAAGCTTAATTCCTGCTCGTCCTCGAGTAGGTAAATGATAAAAAAGATAATTTTTGATGTGGAATGCTACCTAGCATAATCTTGATCATATATCTAATCATGGCATGAATATTAAGACACGAGTGATTCAAAGCAATAGTCTATCATTTGACATAAAAACAATAGTACTTCCAGCGTACCAATAAAGAAATCATGTCTTTTCAAAACAACATGGCCAAAGCAAGCTTATCCCTACAAAATCATATAGTTTGGCGATGCTTCATTTTCGTCACACAAAATGCTCCCATCATGCACAACCCCGATGACAAGCCGAGCAATTGGTTCATACTTTTTAATGCACTTCAAACTTTTCAACCGTCACGCAATACATGAGCGTAAGACATGGATATAGCACTATAGGTGGAATAGAATATAATGGTGGGGGTTTATATGGAGAAGACAAAATGGAGAAAGTCTCACATCAACGCGGCTAATCAACGGGCTATGGAGATGCCCATCAATTTTTGTCAACGCGAGGAGTAGGAATTGCCATGCAACGGATGCACTAAGAGCTATAAGTGTATGAAAGCTCAAACTGAAACTAAGTAGGTGTGCATCCAACTTGCTTGCTCATGAAGACCTAGGGCATTTGAGGAAGCCCATCGTTGGAATATACAAGCCAAGTTCTATAATGAAAATTCTCACTAGTATATGAAAGTGATAACATAGGAGACTCTCTATATGAAGAACATGGTGCTACTTTGAAGCACAAGTGTGGAAAAAGGATAGTAAAATTGCTCCTTTTTCTTTTTTTTCTTCTTTTTTTTGCGGGCTTCTTTGCCCCCCTTTTTTATTTAGGCTTCTTTGGCCTTTCCTTTTTTATTCTTTTATTCTTTTTTTTCATGGGGCAATGCTTTGTAATGATGATCATCACACTTTTATTTACTTACAACTCGATACTAGAACAAAGATATGACTCTATATGAATGTCTCCGGCGGTGTACTAGGGAGTGCAATGATCTAGCGTAGCAATGACATCAAAAAAAACGGACAAGCCATGAAAACATCATGCTAGCTATCTTACGATCATGCAAAGCAATATGACAATGAATGCTCAAGTCATCTATATGATGATGATGGAAGTTGCATGGCAATATATCTTGAAATGTCTATGGAAATGCCATGATAGGTAGGTATGGTGGCTGTTTTGAGGAAGATATAAGGAGGCTTATGTGTGATAGAGCGTATCGTATCACGGGGTTTGGATGCACCGGCGAAGTCTGCACCAACTCTCAAGGTGAGAAAGGGCAATGCACGGTACCGAAGAGGTTAGCAATGATGGAAAGGTAAAAGTGCGTATAATCCATGGACTCACATTAGTCATAAAGAACTCATATACTTATTGCAAAAGTTTATTATCCCTCGAAGAAAAGTACTACTACACATGCCCCTAGGGGGATAGATTGGTAGGAAAAGACCATCGCTCGTCCCTGACCACCACTCATAAGGAAGACAATCAAAGAAACACCCCATGCTTCAAATTTGTCACACAACGGTTACCATACGTGCATGCTACATGACTTGCAAACCTCAACACAAGTGTCTCTATAATCCACAACCACCCACTAGCATGACTCTAATATCACCATCATTATATTGCAAAACTATTGCAAGGAATCAAACATATCATATTGAGCAATCTCCAAGTTTATGTAGGATTTTATAACTAACCATGTGAATGACCAATCCCTGTCATCTCTCTAAATAGATATAAGTGAAGCAAGAGAGTTTTAATTCTTTCTACAAAAGATATGCCCACGCTCTAACAAATATAAGTGAAGCAAAAGAGCATTCTACAAATGGTGGTTTTCTATGTGAAGACAAACATGCAATCCAAACTTCAAATGATAAAAGTGAAGCACATGAAGCATTCTATAAAGCCATACTCAAAAGATTTAAGTCAAGTGCAATGAGCATTCTATAAATCAACTAAGGACTATCTCATACCAGCATGGTGCATAAAATAAAAATGAAAACTAAATGCAAAAGACGCTCCAAGACTTGCACATATCGCATGAACAAAACGAATCCGAAAACATACCGATACTTGTTGAAGAAAGAGGGGATGCCTTCCGGGGCATCCCCAAGCTTAGACGCTTGAGTCTCCTTGAATATTTACTTGGGTACCTTGGGCATCCCCAAGCTTGAGCTCTTGCCTCTCTTCCTTTTCCTCATATCGAGACCTTCTCGATCAAACACTTTATCCACACAAAACTTCAACAGAAAACTCGGTAAGATCCGTTAGTATAATAAAGCAAATCACTACTCTAGGTATTGTTGAAAACCAATTAATATTTTGTTTTTGCATTGTTTCTACTGTAATATAGCTTTTCCATGGCTTAATCCACTGATAGAAATTGATAGATTCATCAAAACAAGCAAACTATGCATCAAAAACAGAATCTGACAAAAACAGAACAGTCTGTAGCAATATGAACATTCACCATACTTCTGGTACCCCAAAAATTCTACCAAAATTAGGTAAAATAAAACATTTGTATAGAAAGAGTGCAAAAGGAATCAGAACCGTTTGACTTTCCAGTTAAAAATGTAAAATCCCGCACTCCAGCCAAAGTTTCTGTCCTGCACCGTACAAACCAACAAGCATTTTAAACATCCTAAAGGCAAACCTTAGCACATTATTTTTATAATACAATGAAATTGTACAAGGGGATAATTATTTTTGATGAAAAGTTTCTGTAATTAAGATTCACAAAGTTTCCGTGAGCATGAACAAAGTTCAAGGAGCTCTCCCACTTTAACAATGCTTGTCTTTCTCACTTCCACTTTCCTTTTTGAAAAGTTTTGGGTTCCCCTCTTTATTTATTTTTGTTTTTAACTATATGAAGGCACTCAACAGAAATAAATGACTCTCTAAAACTTCCGGGTTGTCTCCCTGGCAGCGCTTTCTTTAAAGCCATTAAGCTAGGCATATAGTGCTCAAGTAATGAATCCACCCGGATCCCAAGGTATATCAAAGCCAATTTTAATTAACAATGATTTGTAATTTATTAGTGAGCACAAAGTGACATATATCATGCAACAACGAAGTCTAACTCTCTTCCTATGCATCGGCATGTCATAAAAGAACAATTCATGCACACCAAGTAAAGGCCAATGCATATTATAAGCAGTTTCTTGCAATTCTATCGTGTTGGAAACATAAAGAGGTGGAGATATAGTTCGTCTCTCATAATAATTGCCAGTAGGAGCAGCAAGCACATGTATATTATATCTATCAAAATCATCATGTGCAATGGTAAAAGGCAACCCAACAATATAATCCTTAATAAGCACAAACTTCTCCGATATAGTGTAGTTGGGAGAATTCAAAAAGATAATAGGACTATCATGTGTGGGTGCAATAGCAACAATTTCATGTTTAACATAAGGAACTATAGCAAGTTCATATCCATAAGCATAACTCATATTGGCATCTTGGCCACAAGCATAGCAAGCATCATCAAAAAGGGATATTTCAAGAGAATTGACGGGATCATAACAATCATCATAGCAGTCATCCTTCGGTAAGCACGAAGGGAAATTAAACAATGTATGAGTTGAAGAGTTACTCTCATTAGAAGGTGGGCATAGATAGCTAATCCACTCTTCCTCCTTTTGTTCTTCACTCTCCTCGTCATCTTTTTCATCCAATGAGCTCACAGTTTCATCAATTTCTTCTTCCATAGATTTCTGCAAAATATTAGTCTCTTCCTGGACAGCGGAGAAGTCCTCAATATATGGTTTAACATAGGCATTAGAAGCATAATTATCATAACAATATTCAAGTATGGCAAATTTTCCAGATTTGTAGAGAGTAGCATCATACTTTTCGATCAAAGAAGCAATTTCATAAGCACCCTTAAAAGCAACAAATTCTTCAATTTGTTGAACATCATAGTAATTATAAACACCCTTAGCATACGAAGATACGATTCCATTATCAATAAACTCACATTGGAAGGGAAGGTGTTTGTAGCGACTAGACCTCAAACAGTCTCATCTCTGTGCACCAGTGTCATCCCTGGATCAGTAATGCTGACACACACAGTACTTGAAGGATTTATAACAGAGTGGCAATCACACACTTATTACATCGAATGTCTCAAAAGAGAACTCATTACAATAAATATGGCTTAAGGCCATCTAATAACGATAACAGCGGAAGGCTTGGAAGATAAGTGAGTCTATCAACTCCAACGGCATCACTGAGTATAGGACCACGATCCTAAGGCATCTTACTCGTTGTCTGAAAAGCCTGCAACATGAACGCTGCAGCCCGAAAACGGGTCAGCACATGGAATATGATGGCAATGTAACACATAGAGAGTAACGAAAAGATATAGCTATACTACATGCATATATGGCTGGTGGAAAGCTCCATGGTTACAGTTTTTGCATAAAGCCAATATTTCCCTACTGCAAAGGAATAAATTTTATTTAACTATCATGGTGGTTGTTAAACATTGAGAATGGTTGACAGCATTCTCAATCCCAATTAAATATCATCATTAAAAACCCAACAACTTTAGTTAAAGTAACATGATGAGATTCACATGATAATCCAACTACTAGATACTCAAAACGTCCATAACCGGGGACACGACTAATCATGATTAGTTTATACACTCTGCAGAGGTTTGTGCACTTTTCCCCACAAGACTCGATCTCCTCCGTTGGTGTTCTCGCACTGCATGGTGTTTGAGAAACGGATGACCAAGACATAGTCTTTCAGAAGCGCTAGCACCTTACGATGGGTAGACCTGTACACCTACTTTCCCCTACATCTGCTAGTCTACCACTGTAAGAGTTCACACGACTTAATCAACTATGCTAGAGACCATAATAGCATGTGGCTGCACACGAAAGTTTCTAGCATGAATAATCTTATGATCCCTTTGAGCCTGGGTGGCGGTCCAAAACAAACAGGCAATCCTGGAATACCCAAGTGCCTCAATCCACCCAGATGTGTATTAAAGTTTCCACCTTAAATAAACCATTAATTAACAATCTCACATCTGTCATGGATACACTCACCCAATCCACGTCTACTAGAATAGCATCGCAATATAAGCAAACATAGAAGTAACTCCAAGGGTTTGATAATAAAACAGGTAATAGGTACTACCTCATCTACTTCCCAAAACCCACATACTAATCATATCCTAAACATGCAATTGTTTGAGGGTTGAACTAATGCAATAAAACTGGGTAGTAAGAGGTATGATCAAAGTATTACTTGCCTTGCTGATGATCCGTGAAACCTAGGGATTCGAAGTAGCAAGCGGCACAATCCGGATACTCTATCGCAAACAAACAAACAAAAAAGCATACAATAAGTACTCATCTAATGCACAAGTAAAACTCAAATAAGAGATCTAAGCAGAAAATTCAACTTAAGAATCCGGTTGGCAAAAGAAATCAAATCGAACGAAGCAACGAAAAACAAACTGAGAAAGAAACAAGCTTCGTTTACTAATCTGGTCCTAAGTCAAATTTTACAGAAGCAAAACTTGTTTGAGTTGATTAAACGGAAATAGGGTTTCGAGACGAAACTCTAGGCGCTTGAATCACCTGATTCCGATAAACGAGCGAAAAGATAAACTAAAACGAAAATCGGATCAGAAATATCGATCAGAAATAATCGCGGAATAATCCGATAAAAAAAGAAAAACTGACGAACAGATTAACGAACGGATGTTTGTTAACTGAAACTAAACGGCGAAAACGTTCATTAAAACGAACGAACGGGCGAACGCTCGCTAAATAAAATAAACCCTAAAAAAACGATCTAAAAAAATGAATCTAGGGTTACTTAAAAAAACTGAAGTGGTTTTCTTAAAAAAAAAACGATCCAGCGACGGCGGCGGTGGTACCTCCGGCGAGGCACTCCGACGGGGCGGGGTGGCTCCAGCGGGGCGGCGAGGGGGCGGCAGGGCTCCGGCGGCGCGGGGCGTCGGTGGCGGCGACTCGGCGACGGGGCGGCTCGGGCGGCGGCGGCGGCTTGGGTTGGCGGCGGCGGCTGAGACGGTGTGAGAGGGGGGGGGGGGACGGCGACGATATTTAAAGGGGGCGGGGGCGGCGGCTGGCTTGGGCGAGGGGGCGCCCGGGGAGGAGTCCGGCTCGGACTCTCCTAGGCGTCCGTGCCGCGCACGGCGGCGCGAGCAGGCCGGCCTGGCTGGGCCTTCGGCCCAGTCGGGTGCGGGCGCGTTTTTTTAAAACAATTTCGCCGAAAAAATTCTAGAAAAAGAAATAAAAATCTAAAAATACCAAAATAAATTTTCATCGTCCAAATAAAATATTTAGAACAAGATGAACATTTTCTTGGCCCTAAAATGCATTTTTGAAAACGTGCAATTTTTCCTAAATTCACATAAAATAGCGAAAACTCCAAATTAAACCTTATTTGATTTTTATTAAATCCTCAATATTTCTTTATTTTTGGGAAAGTCATTTTATTCCCTCTCTCTATTTTTATAATCGAAATAATTGAAGATAAAATAAATAAAATCAAATGATCCTATTTTCAAAATTCGAGAAAACTCGAATATGAAAATAACGAAATCCCCAACTCTCTCCGAGGGTCCTTGAGTTTCTTAGAATTTCTAGGATCAAACCAAAAACAAAGAAAATATGATATGCATTGATGATCTAATGTATAACATTCCAAATTGAAAATTTGGGATGTTACAAACCTACCCCCCCTTAAGATGAATCTCACCCTCGAGATTCGGGTTGGCTAGAAAATAGGTGAGGGTGGTCCTTCAGCAGATCATCCTCTCGCTCCCAGGTGGCTTCATCCTCGGTTTGGTGGCTCCACTGAACCTTGCAAAACTTGATAACCTTTCTGCGGGTGACTCGGCTGGCATACTCAAGAATCTTGACTGGTTTCTCCTCATAGGTCAAATCATTGTCCAACTGAATCGCCTCCAGTGGCACTATATCTCTCAGCGGTATATCAGCCATTTCTGCATGGCACTTCTTTAACTGGGACACGTGGAATACATCATGAACTGCTGACAAACCTTCGGGCAATTCCAACTTGTAGGCAACTTCTCCCATACGTTCCAAAACTTTGTATGGTCCCACAAAACGTGGCGCTAACTTTCCCTTAACACCAAAACGCTTAACTCCTCGAAGTGGGGATACTCGAAGATAAACTCTGTCTCCGACTTCGTAAGCTGTCTCCTTGCGTTTTGAATCTGCGTAGCTCTTCTGCCTGGACTGGGCTACCTTTAGCCTATCGCGAATCAATTTCACCTTCTGTTCTGACTCCTTGATCAAATCTGGTACGAACAACTGGCGGTCTCCAACTTCATCCCACGACAACGGGGTCCTGCACCTCCTTCTGTACAAGGCTTCGAAAGGGGCCATCTTCAAACTGGATTGATAACTGTTGTTGTAGGAAAACTCTGCATATGGCAGATTGTCATCCCAACTTGATCCATAATCTAGCGCACAGGCTCTCAGCATATCCTCCAAAATCTGATTGACTCTCTCCGTCTGTCCATCTGTCTGCGGGTGAAAAGCTGTATTGAACTCTAGCCTGGTATCCAAAGTTTCGTGCAACTGATTCCAAAACTTTGACGTAAACTGGGTTCCTCTATTTGATACAATGCTCCTCGGAACTCCATGCAGACATATGATCCTAGTCATGTATATCTTTGCCAACTTAGCACTAGTGTAAGTGGTCTTCAATGGGATGAAATAAGCTACCTTCGTCAAACGATCGACTATAACCCAAATCGAGTCATAGCCTGAACGAGTCCTGGGTAATCCCGTAATTAAATCCATGCCTAGTTTAGCCCACTTCCATTCGGGTATTGGCAATGGTTGTAACAATCCTGCTGGCTTCTGATGCTCTGCCTTTACTCTCTGACATACATCACAAACTGCTACATACTCTGCAATATCCTTCTTCATTCTGGTCCACCAGAAGGTATCCTTCAAATCTAAATACATCTTGGTATTTCCTGGGTGAATCAAATATGGTGAATCATGGGCCTCTTGCAGAATCAACTTCCTGATCTCCGGGTCATTAGGCACATAAACACGATCTTCAAACCATAAGGTATCGTGCTCATCCTCCCAAAATCCCTTAGCTTTTCCTTTCCTCATCCTTTCCTTTATGGAGGCAATTTCCTTGTCAGTCTTCTGAGCTTCTCTGATCTTATCCATCAAAGTAGATTGAATTTCCAATGCTGCTACATAGCCTCTCGGAACTATCTCCAAACATAGCTCACGAAGGTCCTCGGCCAACTCCTTCTGTAACTCTCCATTTATGAGGGTGTTGACATGGCTCTTACGGCTCAATGCGTCGGCTACTACATTAGCCTTTCCCGGGTGGTAATGCAACCTCATATCATAATCTTTGATGAGTTCCAACCATCTCCTTTGCCTGAGATTCAACTCCTTATGTGTGAAAATTTACTTCAAACTCTTGTGATCCATGTACACCTCACAATGGTTTCCGATGAGAAAATGTCTCCAAGTCTTCAATGCATGCACTACGGCTACTAACTCCAAATCATGTGTGGCATAATTTAACTCATGAGGTTTTAGCTGTCGTGAAGCATACGAAACAACTCTCCCCTCCTGCATAAGCATTGCTCCAAGTCCTTGACGTGAAGCGTCGCAATACACCTCATAATCCTTGCTCTGATCTGGCAGAATCAACACTGGCAAGGTAACCAAACGTTCCTTCAACTCCTGGAAACTGGCCTCACACTCCTCAGTCCAAAAGAACTTGGTATCCTTCTTCAACAACTCCGTCATAGGTTTTGCAATCTTTGAGAAGTTCTCAATAAATCTCCGATAATATCCTGCGAGTCCAAGGAAACTCCGGATCTCTCCAACTGTTGTTGGTGCTTCCCAGTTTGTCATAGTGACAACTTTGGTGGGGTCTACTGCTATTCCTTCTCCGGATATAACATGTCCGAGGAATCCAACTTCCTTCAACCAAAATTCACATTTGCTGAACTTAGCATATAACTGATGCTCTCTAAGCTTCTCCAGTACCAAACACAAATGCTCTTTATGCTCTTCTTCATTCTTTGAGTAGACCAAAATATCATCAATGAACACCATGACGAACTTATCCAAAAACTCCATAAACACTTTGTTCATCATGTTCATGAAATAGGCAGGTGCGTCAGTCAGACCAAATGACATAACGGTGTACTCGTACAACCCATACCTGGTGGTAAAAGCCGTCTTAGGTATATCCTGCTCTCGAATCTTCAATTGATGGTATCCTGATCGCAAATCGATCTTGGAAAATACCTTAGCTCCTTGCAATCGGTCAAACAAATCATTGATCATCGGCAGTGGGTACTTGTTCTTGATTGTTACTGCATTCAATCCTCGATAATCAACAACCATCCTCAATGATCTGTCCTTCTTCTCTACTAGAAGTACTGGTGATCCCCAAGGCGAAGAACTTGGGCGAATATATCCTTTATCCAGTAACTCCTTAATCTTTTTCTCAATTTCCTCCAAATCCTTAGCGGGCATCCGGTACGGTTTCTTAGATATCGGCCCTGTGCTTGGCAAAAGCTCAATCAAAAACTCGATGTCTCTATCCGGTGGCATGCCTGGCAACTCTAACGGAAATACATCAGGGAAATCCTTCACCACTGGTACTTCCTCCTGCACAACTCATGATAAGGAATTTACTTACATCCTCTTCGGCTCATGTCTTGATACATACTTGATCCTTCTCCCTTATGGGGTGGTAAGCAAAATCGACTTACTGGCGCAGTCGATGTTTCCTCCATACATCGATAGCCAATCCATACCCAGAATCACATCCAAACCTTGAGATTCCAAAATGATTAAATCTGAGGGGAAAACATGCCTGCCTATACTCAATGGCACTTGAAAACATCCTCGACTGGCCATATACTCCGCTCCTGGTGAGCTTACTAACATGGGTGTTCCTAGAACTTTGGTGGGCAGTTTATACTTATCCACAAATCCCCTTGATATGTATGAATGCGATGCACCAGTATCGAAAAGAACGATTGCAGTAAATGACTTAACCAAAAACTTACCTATTACTGCATATGGCTGGGCTTCAACCTCCTCCACATTAACGTGGTTCACCTGTCCCCTGTTGAAAGGGTTCGGCTTCTTCCCCGAGCTTCCATTGCCATTTCCATTCTGGCCTTCAGGACATTCATTGGCGTAATGTCCAGTCTTCTGACACTTAAAGCAAGTGACTTGGCTCAGATCTTTCTTAGCTGGGGTTGATGGGTTGGTACAGTTCTGGCCGTTGTTTCCTCCATTTCCATTCTTGTGGCCATTATGATTATGCAAGGTACCTCCTCCATGGGTACGCTGAAAATGTCATCCCGACTTTGAGGTAAAACGTGGCTTCTGCTGAGCTCCAGAATTGCACTTCTCTTGTCCATACTTCCGCTTACGGTTTTCAATCTACTGCTGCTTCCCTTCAATCATAAGAGCATGGTCTACCAACTCCTAGTAGTTGTTGAAACTTGCTACCATCAACTGCATGCTCAGCTCATCATTCAGTCCTTCCAGAAAATTCTCCTGCTTAGCTGCATCCGTAGCAACGTCATCGGGGGCATAACGTGCTAGCTTACTAAAGTCATCCACATACTGGCCAACTGTCCGTCCTCCTTGGCGTAAGTTGCGAAACTCATGCTTCTTCATGGCCAAGCTCCTGCTGAAACATGGCAAGTACGGAAAGCCTGCTGAAACTGATCCCATGTGACAGTGTCTACTAGATAGGTGGCTGTGAAATTCTCCCACCATGATGCTGCGGGTCCTTCAAGCTGATGTGCGGCAAATCACACCTTCTCTGCATATGTGCATCCTGCAGTGGTCAACTCCCTGGCTGTCTTGCGAAGCCAATCATCTGCAACAATCGGCTTGGTGCTACTGGAGAACACCGGCGGATTCAGCCTAAGAAAATGGGTTAAGTGATCGACATGTGGTGGTGGTGGTGGGTTGTTGTTGTTGTTGTTCCCCTGATTCTGATTCTGGACTAGCAACTGCATCAAGGCATTCTGCTGCCGGATCAATTGAGTGAGCTCCGGTGGGAAAGCAAATCCATTATCACGTCTCGGAGGCATCTGAGGGTTTAGAAGAGATGAGAAAATAGAATAGAATGAGGTCTAGAGGGAAAACACTACCCATATGCACATGAGACAAATGCAAACAAAATCACTTCATTCAATCAAGCAAGGGCATACAACGGTCTATCTATGGTTACAAAAGTTCTCAGACTATACTAGGTACATGGGGGGAAATACTACTACTGTTATGGGGGTCGACTAGAAAAACTGCTCCGTTGAAGACTCCATGATATCTGCTCCAGCTTCATCAACATAGTCATCATCGCTATCGTCTGGGTCTGAGTCAGTGTCGTCGATGATGATGTAGTTCTTTGGACAGGTGCAATCTTCGTCCTCTCCTTCAGTCGCGGGAAATCCCATGAATTCTTTTAGCTTCTTCTTCAGATCTTCGCTCTTCTCCACGAGTGTTGCTATTTCCTCCTCATATCCATCGCGTGTAGACTTGAGTTCTTCCTCCAGTTCCATGATCTTGGCCATGGCCTTCTTCAGGTCTATCATGCCTGCACACATCTGGTTCTCCTGGCGTCGAATGTGCAGGTTTAACTCCTGGATGAAAGCTGCAATTGATCTATCCTTCCTGGTGCTGATCATCTCCCATTGTTCATCTCGGCGCCCACCAATCTTGTAGATAGTATCCTTAAGCTCCTTGTGGTAAACTTCTCCAATACGTCCCATGGTGATGTGGGCTGCCATGCTTTTTCCTAGACTCCAGGTTGGTGCATCAAAGGAGAACTCTATGGGCTCAATGACAGGCATGAACGTCCTTCCTGGGACTTGAATTTGAATCATCCAGCGCTCCTCTTCAGGTAAAGAGGCGTTGTAGGTCCCGGTGAAGCTTGGTACTCCGATGTTCAAATACTTAGTGACTTCCTTCAGGTGTCGTCCAAAGGGAGTAGTAAAGATGGAAACGGGAACTAGTACTAGAGGAGGCCGGGCCCAACTCCTAGCAAAGATGAATACGACACGAGTTCGACCCCGAGTCAACCCTAGGCACCACCTCACGGCCCCAATAAATCCCTCCGGGCGAACCAACCTGTGGTTGAGATGGTTAGGTGAACAGTGGTATCCCCGACCCACCAGGGTTCAAATCCTGGTGCTCGCATTATTTCTGGATTTATTTCAGGATTTCCGGCGATGCGCTTTCAGTGGGAGGAGACATTTTCATCGACGACGAGGCGCCTACGGTGACTTCGTAAATCTCAAGATGATATGCCGGCTCAGTCTCTCGAAGGTGCTCATAGGGGTAGGGTGTGCGTGTGTGCGTTCATAGGGATGAGTGTATGTGCGTGTATATGAGCGCTTGTGTCTGTACTGATGCTCAAAAAAAAATCCACCCGGTTCCCAACCCAGCCCAGCACACACGCAAAGAAGCTGCTTTGTCTCCCGCCGCCACGTCTTTTTGCTACTAATAACCAGGGTTTCGTTTCGCCTCCCAATACTCCGATCAATGGCGGCCGAGGAAGGCGAGAAGAAGATGATCATGCTCAAGAGCTCGGACAGCGAGGAATTTCTTGTCGAGGAGGCGGTTGCCATGGAGTCTCAAACCATCTGCCACATGATCGAGGACGACTGCACCGACAATGGCATCCCGCTTCCCAACATTGACTGCAAGATCCTCTCCAAGGTCATCGAGTACTGCAAGAAGCACGTCCAGGCCAACCCCAAACCGGCCGACTTCGCCGCCACCGACGCCAGCTCCTCCACCTCTAATGCAGCCACCGCCCCCGCCAAGGACCTCAAGAGCTTTGACACCAATAGAGTTCGTCAAAGTCGACCAGGCCACTCTCTTCGACCTCATCCTCGCTGCACACTACCTCAACATCAAGGGATTGCTCGACCTTACTTGCCAAACTGTTGCCGACATGATCAAGGGAAAGACCCCCGAGGAGATCTGCAAGACTTTCAACATCAAGAATGACTTCACACCCGAGGAGGAGGCCGAGATCCGCAGGGAGAACCAGTGGGCTTTTGAGTAGAGAAGACAAGCATATAGCTAGCTTCATCCGGTTGCGTGAACTTGTTCCTTGCACCCGCCATCCTAAAAGAGAGTAGAAAAGATGAGGAGTCAGAAATGAGAAGAGAGAGTAGTGATCTAGGGCTTTAGCTTAGTGGTCGTGTCCTACAGTCAGCGTGTGCTCTGATACCATCTTGTAGCGACTAGACCTCAAACAGTCTGATCTCTATGCATCAGTGTCATCCCTGGATCAGTAATGCTGTCACGCACAATACTTGAAGGATTTATAATAGAGTGGCAATCACACACTTATTACATCGAATGTCTCAAAAGAGAACTCGTTACAATAAATATGGCTTAAGGCCATCTAATAACGATAACAGCGGAAGGCTTGGAAGATAAGTGAGTCCATTAACTCCAACGGCATCACTGAGTATAGGACCATGATCCTAAGGCATCTTACTCATCGTCTGAAAAGTCTGCAACATGAACGTTGCAGCCCAAAAACGGGTCAGCACATGGAATATGCTGGCAATGTAACACATAGAGAGTAATGAAAAGATATAGGTATACTATATGCATATATGGCTGGTGTAAAGCTCTATGGTTACAGTTTGTGCATAAAGCCAATATTTCCCTACTACAAAGGAATAAATTTTATTTAACTATCATGGTGGTTGTTAAACATTGAGAATGGTTGACAGCATTCTCAATCCCAATTAAATATCATCATTAAAAACCCAACAACTTTAATTAAAGTAACATGATGAGATTCACATGATAATCCAAGTACTAGATACTCAAAACGTCCATAACCGGGGACATGGCTAATCATGATTAGTTTATACAATCTGCAGAGGTTTGTGCACTTTTCCCCACAAGACTCGATCTCCTCCGTTGGTTTTCTCGCACTGCATGGTGTTTGAGAAACGGATGACCGAGACATAGTCTTTTAGAAGCGCTAGCACCTTACGATGGGTAGACCTGTACACCTACTTTCCCTACATCTGCTAGTCTACCACTGTAAGGGTTCACATGACTTAATCAACTATGCTAGAGCCCATAATAGCATGTGGCTGCACATGGAAGTTTCTAGCATGAATGATCTTATGATCCCTTTGAGCCTGGGTGGCGGTCCAAAACAAACAGGCAATCCTAGAATACCCAAGTGCCTCAATCCACCCAAATGTGTATGTTGGGGAACGTAGTAATTTCAAAAAATTTCCTGCGCACACGCAAGATCATGGTGATGCATAGCAACAAGAGGGGAGAGTGTTGTCTACGTACCCTCGTAGACCGTAAGCGGAAGCGTTATGACAACGCGGTTGATGTAGTCGTACGTCTTCACGATCCGATCGATTCAAGCACCGTTACTCCGGCACCTCCGAGTTCTTGACACACGTACAACTGGATGACGCACCCCGGGCTCCGATCCAGCAGAGCTTCAGGGAGGAGTTCTGTCAGCACGACGGCGTGGTGACGACCTTGATGTTCAACCGTCGCAGGGCTTCGCCTAAGCACCACTACAAAATGACCGAGGTGTAATATCGTGGAGGGGGGAACCACACACGACTAAGGAACGATCACGAAGATCAACTTGTGTGTCCATGGGGTGCCCCCTGCCCCCGTATATAAAGGAGTGGAGGAGGGGAGGGCCGGCCCTCTCTATGGCGCGCCCTAGGGGAGTCCTACTCCCACCGGGAGTAGGATTCCCCCTTTCCTAGTCCAACTAGGAGTCCTTCCATGTAGTAGGAGTAGGAGACAAGGAAGGGGAAGAGAGAAGGGAAGGAAGAAGGGGGTGCGGCCCCTCCCCCTAGTACAATTCGGACTAGGGCATGGGGGGGCGCGCGGCCTGCCCTAGGCAGCCCCTCTCTCTTTCCTGTATGGCCCAATAAGGCCCAATACTTCTCCCCGGCGAATTCCCGTAACTCTCCGGTACTCCGATAAATACCCGAATCACTCGGAACCTTTCCGAACTCCGCATATAGTCGTCCAATATATCGATCTTTACGTCTCGACCATTTTGAGACTCCTCGTCATGTCCTTGATCTCATCCGGGACTCCGAACTCCTTCGGTACATCAAAAGTCATAAACTCATAATATAACTGTCATCGAAACCTTAAGCGTGCGGACCCTATGGTTCGAGAACAATGTAGACATGACCGAGACACGTCTCCGGTCAATAACCAATAGCGGGACATGGATGCCCATATTGGTTCCTACATATTCTACGAAGATCTTTATCGGTCAGACCGCATAACAACATACGTTGTTCCCTTTGTCATCGGTATTTTACTTGCCCGAGATTCGATCGTCGGTATCCAATACCTAGTTCAATCTCGTTACCGGCAAGTCTCTTTACTCGTTCCGTAATACATCATCTTGCAACTAACTCATTAGTTGCATTGCTTGCAAGGCTTATGTGATGTGCATTACCGAGGGCCCAGAGATACCTCTCCGACATTCGAAGTGACAAATCATAATCTCGAAATACGCCAACCCAACAAGTACCTTTGGAGACACCTGTAGAGCACCTTTATAATCACCCAGTTACGTTGTGACGTTTGGTAGCACACAAAGTGTTCCTCCGGTAAACAGGAGTTGCATAATCTCATAGTCATAGGAACATGTATAAGTCATGAAGAAAGCAATAGCAACATACTAAACGATCGGGTGCTAAGCTAACGGAATGGGTCATATCAATCAGATCATTCAACTAATGATGTGACCCCGTTAATCAAATAACAACTCTTTTGTCTATGGTTAGGAAACATAACCATCTTTGATTAACAAGCTAGTCAAGTAGAGGCATACTAGTGACACTCTGTTTGTCTATATATTCACACATGTATTATGTTTCCGGTTAATACAATTCTAGCATGAATAATAAACATTTATCATGATATAAGGAAATAAATAATAACTTTATTATTGCCTCTAGGGCATATTTCCTTCAGTCTCCCACTTGCACTAGAGTCAATAATCTAGATCACATCACCATGTGATTAACATTGATAGTTCACATCATTATGTGATTAACACCCATAGTTCACATCGCCATGTGACCAAAACCTAAAGGGTTTACTAGATTCAGTAATCTAGTTCACATCGCTATGTGATTAACACCCAAAGAGTACTAAGGTGTGATCATGTTTTGCTTGTGAGAGAATCTTAGTCAACGGGTCTTTCACATTCAGATCCGTTATGTATTTTGCAATTTTCTATGTCTACAATGCTCTGCACGGAGCTACTCTAGCTAATTGCTCCCTACTTTCAATATGTATCTAGATCGAGACTTAGAGTCATCCAGATCGGTGTCAAAACTTGCATCGACGTAACCCTTTACGACGAACCTTTTTTCACTTCCATAATCGAGAACCATATCCTTATTCCACTAAGGATAATTTTGACCGCTGTCCAGTGATCTACTCCTAGATCACTATTGTACTCCCTTGCCAAACTCAGTGTAGGGTATACAATAGATCTGGTACACAGCATGGCATGCTTTATAGAACCTATGGCCAAGGCATAGTGAATGACTTTCATTCTCTTTCTATCTTCTGCCGTGGTCGGGTTTTGAGTCTTACTCAATTTCACACCTTGTAACACAGGCAAGAACTCTTTCTTTGACTGTTCCATTTTGAACTACTTCAAAATCTTGTCAAGGTATGTACTCATTGAAAAAAAACTTATCAAGCGTCTCGATCTATCTCTATAGATCTTGATGCTCAATATGTAAGCAGCTTCACCGAGGTCTTTCTTTGAAAAAACTCCTTTCAAACACTCCTTTATACTTTCCAGAAAAATTCTACATCATTTCTGATCAACAATATGTTACTCACATATATTTATCAGAAAGGCGGTAGTGCTCCCACTCACTTTATTGTAAATACAGGCTTCACCGCAAGTCTGTATAAAACTATATGCTTTGATCAACTTATCAAAGCGTATATTCCAACTCTGAGATGCTTGCACCAGTCCATAGATGGATCGCTGGAGCTTGCACATTTTGTTAGCACCTTTAGGATTGACATAACCTTCTGGTTGTATCATATACAACTCTTCTTTAATAAATCCATTAAGGAATGTAGTTTTGACATCCATTTGCCAAATTTCATGAAATGTGGCAATTGCTAACATGATTCGGATAGACTTTTAAGCATCGATGCAAGTGAGAAAATCTCATTGTATTCAACACCTTGAACTTTGTCAAAAACCTTTTTCGACAAGTCTAGCTTTGTAGATAGTAACACTACTATCAGCATATGTCTTCCTCTTGAAGATCTATTTATACAATATGGCTTGCCGATCATCGGGCAACTCCACCAAAGTCCACACTTTGTTCTCATACATGGATCCCATCTCAGATTTCATGGACTCAAGCCATTTTGAGGAATCTGGGCTCATCATCGCTTCCTCATAGTTCATAGGTTTATCATGGTCTAGTAACATGACTTCCAGAACATGATTACCGTACCACTCTGGTGCGGATCTTACTCTGGAAGACCTACGAGGTTTGGTAGCAACTTGATCTGAAGTTTCATGATCATCATCATTAACTTCCTCCCTAATTGGTGTAGGAATCACTAGAACTTATTTCTGTGATGAACAACTTTCCAATTTGGGAGAAGGTACAATTACCTCATCAAGTTCTACTTTCCTCCCACTCACTTCTTTCGAGAGAAACTTCTTCTCTAGAAAGGATCCATCTTAGCAACGAATAACTTGCCTTCGGATCTGTGATAGAAGGTGTACCCAATAGTTACCTTTGGGTATTCTATGAAGACACACTTCTCCGATTTGGGTTCGACCTTATCAGGTTGAAAACCTTTTTCATATAAGCATCGCAACTCCAAGTTTTAAGAAACGACAGCTTAGGTTTACTGCTAAACCATAGTTCATACGGTGTCGTCTCAACGGATTTAGATGTTGCCCTATTAAACGTGAATGCAGCTGTCTCTAATGCATAACCCCAAAACGATAGTGGTAAACCGATAAGAGACATCATAGATCGCACCATATCTAGTAAAGTACGATTACGACGTTCGGACACACCATAACGTTGTGGTGTTCCAGGTGGCGTGAGCTATGAAACTATTCCACATTGTTTTAATTGAAGACCAAACTCGTAACTCAAATATTCGTCTCCGCGATCAGATCGCAGAAACTTTATTTTCTTGTTACGATAATTTTTCCACTTCACTCTGAAATTCTTTGAACCTTTCAATTATTTCAGACTTATGTTTCATCAAGTAGATATACCTATATCTGCTCAAATCATCTTGTGAAGGTCAGAAAATAACGATACTTGCCACGAGCATCAACACTCATTGGATCGCATACATCGGTATGTATTATTTTCAATAAGTCAGTAGCTTGTTCCATTGTTCCGGAGAACGGAGTTTTAGTCATCTTGCCCAAAAGGCACGGTTTGCGAGCATCAAATGATTCATAACCAAGTGATTCCGAAAATCCATCTTTATGGAGTTTCTTCATGCGCTTTACACCGATATGACCCAAACGACAGTGCCACAAATAATTTGCACTATCATTATTAACTTTGCATCTTTTGGCATCAATATTATGAATATGTGTATCACTACGATCGAGATCCAACAAACTATTTTCATTGGGTGTATGACCATAGAAGGTTTTATTCATGTAAACAGAACAACAATTATTCTCTAACTTACATGAATAACCGTATTGCAATAAACATGATCAAATCACATTCATGCTCAACGCAAACACCAAATAACACTTATTTAGGTTCAACACTAATCCCGAAAGTATAGGGAGTGTGCGATGATGATCATATCAATCTTGGAACTACTTCCAACACTCATCGTCACTTCCCCTTCAACTAGTCTCTGTTTATTCTGTAGCTCCTGTTTCGAGTTACTAATCTTAGTAACCGAACAAGTATCAAATACTCAGGGGCTACTATAAACACTAGTAAGGCACACATCAATAACCTGTATATCAAATATACCCTTGTTCACTTTGCCATCCTTCTTATCCACCAAATATTCAGGGCATTTCCGCTTCTAGTGACCATTTCCTTTGCAGTGTTAACACTCAGTTTCAGGCTTTGGTCCAGCTTTGGTCTTCTTCACGGGAGTGACAACTTGTTTGCCATTCTACTTGAAGTTTCCCTTTCTTTTCCTTTGCCCTTTTCTTGAAACTAGTGATCTTGTCAACCATCAACACTTGATGCTCTTTCTTGATTTCTACCTTCGTCGATTTCAACATCACGAAGAGCTTGGGAATTGTTTTCGTCATCCCTTGCATTATAGTTCATCACGAAGTTCTACTAACTTGGTGGTGGTGACTAGAGAATTCTGTCAATCACTATCTTATCTGGAAGATTAACTCCCACTTGATTCAAGCGATTGT
Organism: Triticum aestivum; assembly: GCF_018294505.1. Taxonomy (NCBI): domain Eukaryota; kingdom Viridiplantae; phylum Streptophyta; class Magnoliopsida; order Poales; family Poaceae; genus Triticum; species Triticum aestivum. The sequence goes on along the minus strand of NC_057801.1, from coordinate 510,183,656 downwards.
AGTACCCAGACAATCTGAGCACATGCTCACTAGTTGAGCGATTCTCCTCCATCTTTTAGCTATAGAACTTGTTGGAGACTTCATATCTCTCAACTCGGGTATTTGCTTGAAATATTAACTTCAACTCCTGGAACATCTCATATGGTCCATGACGTTCAAAACGTTTTTGAAGTCCCGATTCTAAGCCATAAAGCATGGTGCACAAAACTATCAAGTAGTCATCATATTGAGCTAGCCAAACGTTCATAACGTCTGCATCTGCTCCTGCAATAGGTCTGTCACCTAGCGGTGCATTAAGGACATAATTCTTCTGTGCAGCAATGAGGATAAACCTCAGATCACGGATCCAATCCGCATCATTGCTACTAACATCTTTCAATACAATTTTCTCTAGGAACATATCAAAATAAACATATGAAAGCAACAACGCAAGCTATTGATCTACAACATAATTTGCAAAATACTACCAGGACTAAGTTCATGATAAATTTAAGTTCAATTAATCATATTACTTAAGAACTCCCACTTAGATAGACATCCCTCTAATCCTCTAAGTGATTACGTGATCCATATCAACTACACCATGTCCGATCGTCACGTGAGATGGAGTAGTTTCAACGGTGAACATCAATATGTTGATCATATCTACTATATGATTCACGCTCGACCTTTCGGTCTCCGTGTTCCGAGGCCATATCTGTATATGCTAGGCTCGTCAAGTTTAACCTGAGTATTCCGCGTGTGCAACTGTTTTGCACCCATTGTATTTGAACGTAGAGCCTATCACACCCGATCATCACGTGGTGTCTCATCACGAAGAACTTTCGCAACGCTGCATACTCAGGGAGAACACTTCTTGATAATTATTGAGAGATCATCTTATAATGCTACCGTCAATCAAAGCAAGATAAGATGCATAAAGGATAAACATCACATGCAATCAATATAAGTGATATGATACGGCCATCATCATCTTGTTCTTGTGATCTCCATCTTCGAAGCACCGTCGTGATCACCATCGTCACCGGCGCGACACCTTGATCTCCATCATAGCATCGTTGTCGTTACGCCATCTATTGCTTCTACGACTATCGCTACCGCTTACTGATAAAGTAAAGCAATTACAGGGCGTTTGCATTTCATACAATAAAGCGACAACCATATGGCTCCTGCCAGTTGCCGATAATTTCGGTTACAAAACATGATCATCTCATACAATAAAATATAGCATCACGTCTTGACCATATCACATCACAACATGCCCTGCAAAAACAAGTTAGACGTCCTCTACTTTGTTGTTGCAAGTTTTACGTGGCTGCTACGGGCTTAAGCAAGAACCAATCTCACCTACGCATCAAAACCACAACGATAGTTTGTCAAGTTGATGCTGTTTTAACCTTCGCAAGGACCGGGCGTAGCCACACTCGGTTCAACTAAAGTTGGAGAAACTGACACCCGCTAGTCACCTGTGTGCAAAGCACGGCGGTAAAACCAGTCTCGCGTAAGCGTACGCGTAATGTCGGTCCGGGCCGCTTCATCCAACAATACCGCCGAACCAAAGTATGACATGCTGGTAAGCAGTATGACTTATATCGCCCACAACTCATTTGTGTTCTACTCGTGCATATAACATCAAACCATAAAACCTAGGCTCGGATGCCACTGTTGGGGAACGTAGTAATTTCAAAAAAATTCCTACGCACACGCAAGATCATGGTGATGCATAGCAACGAGAGGGGAGAGTGTTGTCTACGTACCCTCGTAGACCGTAAGCGGAAGCGTTATGACAACGCGGTTGATGTAGTCATACGTCTTCACGATCTGACCGATCCAAGCACCGTTACTCCGGCACCTCCGAGTTCTTGACACACGTACAACTGGATGACGCACCTCGGGCTCCGATCCAGCAGAGCTTCAGGGAGGAGTTCCGTCAGCACGACGGCGTGGTGACGACCTTGATGTTCAACCGTCGCAGGGCTTCGCCTAAGCACCGCTACAATATTACCGAGGTGTAATATCATGGAGGGGGGCACCACACACGGCTAAGGAACGATCACGAAGATCAACTTGTGTGTCCATGGGGTGCCCCCTGCCCTCGTATATAAAGGAGTGGAGGAGGGGAGGGCCGGCCCTCTCTATGGCGCGCCCTAGGAGAGGCCTACTCCCACCGGGAGTAGGATTCCCCCTTTCCTAGTCCAACTAGGAGTCCTTCCATGTAGTAGGAGTAGGAGACAAGGAAGGGGAAGAGAGAAGGGAAGGACCCCTAGTCCAATTCGGACTAGGCCATGGGGGGGCGCGCGGCCTGCCCTAGGCAGCCCCTCTCTCTTTCCCGTATGGCCCAATAAGGCCCAATACTTCTCCCCGGCGAATTCCCGTAACTCTCCGGTACTCCGATAAATACCCGAATCACTCGGAACCTTTCCGAACTCCGAATATAGTCGTCCAATATACCGATCTTTACGTCTCGACCATTTCGATACTCCTCGTCATGTCCTCCATCTCATCCGGGACTCCGAACTCCTTCGGTACATCAAAACTCATAAACTCATAATATAACTGTCATCGAAACCTTAAGCGTGCGGACCCTACGGTTCGAGAACAATGTAGACATGACCGAGACACGTCTCCGGTCAATAACCAATAGCGGGACCTGGATGCCCATATTGGTTCCTACATATTCTACGAAGATCTTTATCGGTCAGACTGCATAACAACATACGTTGTTCCCTTTGTCATCGGTATTTTACTTGCCCGAGATTCAATCGTCGGTATCCAATACCTAGTTCAATCTTGTTACTGGCAAGTCTCTTTACTCGTTCCGTAATACATCATCTCGCAACTAACTCATTAGTTGCATTGCTTGCAAGGCTTATGTGATGTGCATTACCGAGAGGGCCCAGAGATACCTCTCCGACATTCAGAGTGACAAATCCTAATCTCGAAATACGCCAACCCAACAAGTACCTTCGGAGACACCTGTAGAGCACCTTTATAATCACCCAGTTACGTTGTGAAGTTTGGTAGCACACAAAGTGTTCCTCCGGTAAACGGGAGTTGCATAATCTCATAGTCATAGGAACATGTATAAGTCATGAAGAAAGTAATAGCAACATACTAAACGATCGGGTGCTAAGCTAACGGAATGGGTCATGTCAATCAGATCATTCAACTAATGATGTGATCCCGTTAATCAAATAACAACTCTTTTGTCTATGGTTAGGAAACATAACCATCTTTGATTAACAAGCTAGTCAAGTAGAGGCATACTAGTGACACTCTGTTTGTCTATATATTCACACATGTATTATGTTTCCGGTTAATACAATTCTAGCATGAATAATAAACATTTATCATGATATAAGGAAATAAATAATAACTTTATTATTGCCTCTAGGGCATATTTCCTTCAGTGTATTGAAGTTGCCACCTTAAATAAACCATTAATTAACAATCTCACATCTGTCATGGATACACTCACCCAATCCACGTCTACTAGCATAACATGGCAATATAAGAAAATGTAGAAGTAACTCTAAGGGTTTGATAATAAAAAAGGTAATAGGTACTACCTCATCTACTTCCCAAAACCCACATATTAGTCAGACATGCACCACAACTTGCCTCCACTTGAATCTAATCCATGTTCATTTCACCTACTAATATATATATAGGGTGGGACTATTTAGGAACCCCCTCTAGAGTTTCTAAATAAGCTTAGCTAGGAACACCCCCCCGGTATTAGGAAGCCACAAATCAAAATCATTGACCGATCTCGATCCACCAACCACCAGACCGACCACTGGTAGCTACAGGTAGTAGACGGCGCCCACGAGCGAGCGATGGCGACAGCCGGAGCGAGGGAGCGGGCGACGGAGGTGGCGGCTTCGCCCCGATTAACCTGTAGCTTCTCCTCGCCTCGCGCAAGCGAGCCACGGCGGCATCGGAGCGAGCGGGTGCACGGCGGCAGTGGCGCGAGGGGGTGCGCGGCGGTAGCGGCGGCCAGTTTCGCCCTGGTTAACCTCTAGCTTCTCCCCGCCTCGCGCGAGCGACCGACGGCGCAACCGGATCGAGGGAGTGCACGACTGTAGCGGCGCACAAGTTTCGCCCCAGATGGAATCAATTGAGAAGGCTGTTGGCCCCTCGTTGAGGATGAAGCCGACAAACTCAACAGATCGATTTGGTATGATTCCGCTAGCAACCCAACTCTCTCGCTTCAAAAACTTCTTAGTCATCCGTTCTGAAGCTCCCGGGAACAAGCGGAAGCTGCCTCTAGCGCAGATGAACGTGCTCGGCGCTTTTCACACGCAATGTGGAGCTGCTGGACGATGACGACCTCCTCTATCTAATTCAGCGCAGGTACTTTTTGCTTCAACTATGAATGTAACTTCTACACTCCCTTTACATAACTGCTATCTTCTCTGTGCATAACTGCTAAATGACTCGACCAGCTGAATCAACTATGAACATAACTGTTATACTCCCTTTACATAACTGCTATATTCTATGTGCTTAACTGAGCAATGATTCCCACTATGATTTGCTTTGTAACTGACGAAAATGATCTTCTACATACCAGCACTGATTAATGCAGTTAACTGTTTCCACCCTGTTTGCCCGTGCTATCAAACAAAAATTGAAGACTAGGATAAAACTTTTTTGCACATCCTTCAGTTAGGATTGCAGTGTGCCAACAGTTAACTGTTCCCCTCATTGTGTGGTATCTAAAACAAAAAAGTTGGATGTTAATGTACTGTTTGTCCATGATTAGTTAGCATTCGATCTGCCGATGGTTAACTATATGTTTTTATGTTATGTGCTTACAGATAAACAAATCAACTTTGGAAGAAAGCCTAGAACTAGGAAATGCTGGTAACATAGAAGGTGATGAGATTACCTGCTGGACTGTTCAGATCGACACCGAACATTACCCGGAAAAGAATGAGCAAGTGTACATCTTGAAGCCAGAGGTACGACAAATTACAAGATACCCACCACCATCAACAATTGGTGATTAGAGCAGTGTACCGCAACATGGACCTATGCCTAAACGACGACACCACACAAGCATGCTGGAACCAATCATAGAGACTAGTGAGGTAAAAAGACAAAAACGATTAAAGTTTACCTCTCCCCTTGTTAACAAGTCAGTTTACCTCTCCCCATGCCATTAAAGTTTAAACATATTTTCAGTTTCACATTTTGCTCGCTACTTGTATACAGATAACTGTTTGTTAATTAACTAGTATATTAATGAGAACAAGAAAAAATGTTTGTTAATGCAGGTAGAAAATGGAGCTAATAATGGCACGGACACTGGCTACATTGAAAGCTGGACTAAAGTTGTTGATCAACAAACCTTAGATCAAGACTGGGAGCATGTCTATGTTCTCAAACCAAAAACACGAGATCATGTGCAAGCTGTAGCACGTGTGCAAGCAGAACACTCGTTGTCGCATGGTGTTCCGCGAACGAAAGATGAAGACATTGCCAACACCAAAACTGGGCATCCGTAATTTTCTTCCGGCAAATCAACTTCAACAACAAAAGTTCTGCTCAAAACGGTTTTCTCACAGAAGCCATTATGGAGCCAACATCCCGTGAGGAAACGCAGCAACAGACCGACCTCATCAAGACTGCTACCACTGCGAGATCCACTACTCCATGTGCCTATCGTCACACCACCGTGTCCAATACAGCACGGACACTTGCAAACACCAGCAGAGCTCAGATCATACACGCACTTGAGTGATCAGACATCTTTATTTTTTCAATTTTTTATATACAAAAGTTGCAGACATGAAAGCAAAAAAATCACTTATGGTCCATATTGCATTTTTTTCAGAGACCAAACATTCCTGCTCAACTAATTCCAGTGCTAGGACATGAATTCAATTCATATGACGATGCATTCAATTTTTTTAATGACTACGCCAAACATGCTGGGTTCGGCATAAGGAAAGGACAGAGAAATAAGAAGAAACGCTACTTATATTGCGTACACTCTGGCAAATACATATCCTCTGTTCACGATGCAGATCATCAGCACAACAAAGTAACAAAAGAAATGATTGCAAGACAATGATGCTCTTGAAATAAAGAGGCGACGGGACTTGTGTTGTCAAAGAGATTGTGATTGAACACAACCACATGCTCCTCAACAGCCCGTCCGCGCTTGTGTTTTTGCATTCACACAAGACGATGGATCCAATAGTGAAAGAATACATAAAAGACCTGCATAAGACAAATTTTAAGCGTGTGAATATCATGGGTCTGCTTTCTTGGTTATCTGGTGGGCGCGACAAATTTCCTTTTACAGACAAGGACATGCTTAACATGTAAGTATCACTTATGTTGTTGTGTTCACTTTTTTGCAGTTATCTATATAATCATGGTGCACTTGTCTCGTGGGAAGAAATCTAACACATTCGATCATTTTTGCAGCAAAGCAAAATTTGCGAGGACTGATTCGCAAGATGAGGTGGAGAAATTGTTTGCATTCTTTGAGGAGATGAAGAATGAGAATGAGAATTTCTTCTTTGATGTAGATGTTGGAACTGATGACGATGGTAAGAAAATTATCAGAAATATATTCTGGTCCAATGCTAGCTGCCAGGCTGCATACGCAGATTTCGGTGACTGCGGCACGTTTGACACCACATACAAAACAAACAAGTATCACATGCCTTTGGGGGTTTTCGTCGGTGTGAATAATCATCTTCAATCTACAATTTTTGGTGTTGCCTTGGTGGGCAATGAGAGTAGCGACTCCTTCGAATGGATTTTTAATGCTTTTAAACGGTGCATGCAAAAAGACCCGACTTGCATACTAACAGGTATTGACTCCAATGCCTCCAAGCCCTAACACTTAATCCTTTGTTATGCATACTACTTTTTTTAATAACAAAAACAACCAAATAAATAACAAAAACATTGTTTTGTAGATCAATGCCCTGCCATGAAAGCAGCTATACCTAAGGTCTTCCTCAGAACTCATCACCGCCTCTGCCGATGGCACATTATGAAGAAAATAAAAGATCATTTGTCAAAATTATACTCAGAACATGACACATTTAAGGAAGACCTCGTAGCAGTCCTTAACCATCCACTCATGCCAGTAGAGTTTGAAGCGGCATGGCACGACCTCATGGACAGGTACAACTTACAGAATGACACCATCCTACTGGGCCTATGGGAAGAGAGAACAACATGGATATCTGTATACTGGAAGGAGATATTCTGCGCTAGAATGACATCAACACAGAGAAGCGAAAGCATGAATCATATCCTGAAAAAAGGTTTCGTGAAAGAAACACAAGTGCTTCACATATTTGCCAGACAAGTCAATGAATGCATACAGAAGAGGCACCAGCTTGAGGTTGCCGAGACACTAGCTTCAATGGTAAGAGCAAATCATACATTATAAAACCTTGCAGCAGTTATATTTCATAACTCTCACAGTTAATTCATAACTCTGCCGTTTATAAGTAGCAAATTGTATCGCTAACGACAATGCTTGTACCATGTTACAGGGTGTCAGGAACCCTCTCACTAGGTACCTTTTTGAGAAACAACTGATGGACGTGTACACACGCGCGGTCTACAACTTATTCCGTGAAAGACTATTTGAAAGCGGCGCCTTCCGAATCAAACAGTCTACTGAGCATCCAACGAAGTACTACATACACCACTACAACCAGGAGAAAAAATTTGCATGGTCAAGGCACGAATTCCAGGTGGTTGCTGATGAAACAAATGGCGAATACGAATGCGAGTGCAAACTCTTTGATCACATAGGTAAGAAAAAAGAACTAATAATCATGCATATCTTCTTCCTGGGCAAATAAAAACAAAAGATCAAACTGACAAATAAAAATGATGTCAATTCTGTCAGGACTATTCTGCCATCACATAATTGCGCTGCTGGAACACCTCCGAGTGGCTATAATACCAGATCGATATATATTGCAACGGTACACAAGGGATGCAAACAGTGACTCAGCATTCAACCGCAGATACTACACGAATACAACCGCGGATGGTACACTAATTCAATACCGCCGCACAATGCTGCTGAACGAGACACTAAAGACTGTGCAAAAGGGGGTAAAGACAGATGCATCTTACAACAGGCTGATGACATGCCTGAAACAGGTGCAACCAGAGCTGGATGCTCTGAACAGCGATGACATGGAGTCAACGGGATGTAAACAATCATCTATAGATGAAAATGAAGTTGCCCCTAATATGGCTGAACAAAAAGATCCAGCAATTGAGATGTCAAGTATGGATGATGATTGCGATAAAATACACCCACCCCCAGTGTGCAAAACAAAGGGTAGAAACAAACTAAGTGCAGCCATGAAACAAGAACAAAAGGCAGCTGAAATCAGTGAGAAAAGCAGTTCAAAACCTGCTAGGCCAGAGCCAGTTATTGGAAAAGATGGCATGCCACTAGGGAGCAGACTTTGTAGCAACTGCAATATGATTAGTGGCCACAACAAAAGAACTTGCGTGAAAAGGAAACTAGAGCAAAAGCTACTGCAAGCACATGAGAAAACATATGGGCCTGTGGACAATTCCAAGGTCGCTGCAACTATCAAGAAACTACCGTCGAAAGCAACTATGAAGGAGGAAGCTATCAACGACAGCGAAAATATGAGTGACAACGGTGATGAAACAAGTGATAGTGACGAATACGCAGAGCCTTCACCAAAGAGGATGTGCACAAACAATGATGTTGGGCAAGGCAAGATCTTCAAGAAAAGATGCAAAAAATGTAACAAGGTCGAAGGGCACAACACTCGTACGTGCGACGTGGTCAAAATAGGCAATGAGATTCTAGAAATGACAGAGCAGATGGTTCATCAGGGACAGGACGGGGAAAGTAATAGAAAGCACATTACAACGTCTCGGAAGCTTGCATGAGCAAAAGGAGATCAGGTGCCAACCAGACGGAGCAGCAGGCTCAAAAACTGAAAAAAGAAAATATATAGATACACATGTGAAGCATATATATATAGCACTTGTAAAAACATGTCATTTTTTGCATGTAAAACTAGTCCACTCTGTTGCACTTTCAGAATTATGCTATTACCTCCCCCTCCCCTCTCCTTTCTTAGCATGTTTTTTTAAAGGTCCAGTTAGCATGAGTCTGTTGATGCGGTTAGAATGTAAAGATCCTCAATTAAATAAATTCCTTGAAAATACCCTTACAGTAGCATGCATAAAACTAATCATAAAAAAGGGTTCAGTTATCTCCCGTAAAATGATGCAGTTAACTTCATGCAGCCAGTGCAGTTAACTGGTAGTCATCCTGACTAGTAGTTTAGTTGCTAAAAAGCATTTAGTATACGGAAAAAATGTAGTTAACTTCACTCCATGACATGAAGTTACCATCTTCAGACAGTGCAGTTAACTACCTCCATGATAGGCAAGTTAACTTCATCGTACTAACGTTTGGCTACAAAAACAAATCACGTAGTTAGAATGCTGTAACTACGTCCGTTAGCTTCCTCTATAGCAGTTAACTTCACTCATTCGTGCACCTAATTGCTTAAAATAAAATAAAAAAAGAAGTTACCATTTGAAAAACAGTACAGTTAAGTTCCTCTTTTACAGGAAGTTAGCACCTTTACAAAACACACTTAGCTTCAAAAGTATGTGATTATTATTTTTTTGTTACTCCACTGCATGAAGTTAACATCTTGAGACAGAGAAGTTATATTACAGTTTCCCTCCTACACAAATACGTTTTGGCTATTTAACAAATATTGCAGTTAGAATGTCGTAACTACAACCGTTAGCTTCCTATGTGGCAGTTAACTTCACGCACTCGTGTGCCAAGTTATAAAAATAAAATGAAAGGTACCAATTGAAATAGTGCAGTTAACTTCATCCTTTGCATGAAGTTGCCATCTTTAGGCAGTGCAGTTAGCTCCACTATGTGTTTGCCTTTTTTATCTCATAAACAATTGCACTTGACTATATGATAGTCTTGCAGTTAGCATGCTATAACTACGTCTGTTACCTTCCTCCTACAAATAGAAAAATGGTTATCTTAACAACTCCAAAAAATTTGGGCCCCCTACAAAGAGACTTCCTCTCGACTAGCAGTTAACTTGCTCAGAAAACATTTAGTAGAAAATCGAATAAAAATGCACTCTGAAGTGCAGTTAACTTCCTCCACGACATGAAGTTACCTTCTTGAAAAATAGTGCAGTTAACCTCAATAGTGCAGTTAACAGCATCCTCAATAGCAGCTAACTTGACGCACGAATGTAAAACTACACATCGGAGCAAATACTTGCATGTGCATAATGATGCAGTTAACATGCTTGCTACAAAAATACACAAAACTGACAAAACTTTCATAAAAACACATCCACATATTCATCTACTTGCACCGCTGTCCTGCGTCTACGCTTGTAACGACTTAGCAATGTCAGCCATCTCCCGCGACCACTGGTCGCGCGGAACCTCATTACTAGGGTGAAAAAGAAAATAAAAATGCACACCTTCTTCCAGATAGCATGAGTGTGTTGCTGCGGTTAGCATGTAAAGATCCTCAATACAATAAATTCCTTGAAAATACCCTTACAAACTTGGGTGCATTGCTACAGTAGCATGCATAAAACTAATCATAAAAAAGGGTTCAGTTATCTCCCATAAAATAATGCAGTTAACTTCATGCAGTCCGTGTAGTTAACTGGTAGTCATCCTGACTAGTAGTTTAGTTGCTAAAAAGCATTTAGTATACGAAAAAAACACAGTTAACTTCACTCCACGACATGAAGTTACCATCTTTAGACAGTGCAGTTAACTACCTCCATGATAGGCAAGTTAACTTCACCATACTAACGTTTGGCTATAAAAACAAATCATGCAGTTAGAATGCTATAACTACATCCGTTAGCTTCCACTATAGTAGTTAACTTCACTCCACGACATGAAGTTACCATTATATATTCGGGCAGTTAGCTATGGGAGCATACATAGCAAACTCTGCTCAACCAACCAATACAAAAACTAAATAAAAATTGCAACATATAATACTTCAATTATAAAAAAGTCAGTTAACAAACGACCATAGCAGTTAACTTTAAAGGTATACGAGTTAACTACGACAACCGTAGTAGTTCAAACTAAAAAATAAAAGTTAATCAAGTTTTGTAGTTAACGTTGACTGGTGTGTTATTTAACATCGATATTCATGGAACTTAGTGTGACCACCAAAAAAAATGAATGAAGCAAAAGAATGGTATCGCCTTGGCAGTTAGCTTGCTCATCGCGGGACAGTTAGCTATTTCATCCTCGGCATGTAGCATGACGAGGGCAAAAAAGAAACTAAAGAAAGAAAATTATATCTTTAACCTCGGTGTTAACTGTGGCAATCCTCGGCAGTTAGCTCTTTTACTTCTAGTCGTTAGCTTGAACCGGGTAAAAAAGAATGAGAAAATAGTAATTTCAATCCCAGCAGTTAACTTGGTGTTAACTGTTGCAGCCCCGACAGCTATCTATTTCAATCCTGGCAGTTAACATGACCAGGAAAATATAAATAAAAGAATAAAAAAATAGTGTTTTCCATAGGGCAGTTAGCTTGCTTAGTGTAGTGCAGTTAACTATTCCGCTCGAGTAGTTAGCACGTACTATAGCAATTCGGGCAAAAAGGGTCAAAATGACGTTAGTTTTTTAAAAACTACTCCTAAACTATCGCGAATCTGAAAAAGTGTTATATATGCCAAAGTTCGGGCTTATCAATAGCTTTCCAATGGTGTATCATACACATTATTCCGACAAACAGTTTGAAATTTTCTTTCACAAAAACACTAGAAACTTGCTTACACTAGAAACTTGCTTGAAGATTTTTCAATTTTTTGAATTTTTTTAAAAACCGTAATTATTTTGGGAAAACAACCAACATGATGAAGTTCCGCCTATTCAATAGCTATCAAACGGTATACCATTTGCAGCATTCCGATAAATGGTTCAAAAATTAAGACAAAAAAATACGAAAAAACATTGTAGAAAAAGTCCGCCCTTCAGTTAACTAGTATATGACTCACAGTTAGCTTATCTATTTTCGGGCAGTTAGGAACGGTTCCTGAATAGTTTATTCAGAAATGAGACTATTCTGCAACCCCCTCTAGAGTTCCTAAATAAGGTATTCTGCAACCCCCGCCCTCTCCTACTTATAGCTCCCTGCGGAGCGAGCGGAGCTGGCGGTAAGCCGGGACGCACACCTTCTTCTACCCCCAAGTCACCAAATCCTCCCCACCTTCTACCTCTGGTTGCCGCCGCGCGGCCGGACCTCTAGCACCGCGCCCAACCTCCCTCTCTGCCACAGATCCGGCAAACACAGCCCCAACCACTCCTCTCTTCCCCGGATCCGGTGGGTGCAGTCGCAGTCTCTTCTCTCTGCCCCGGATCCGGCGGGCGCCATCGCAGTCTCTCCTCTCATGCCCAGATCCACATGAGCACTGCCCACATTCCACCACGACCATCAGTCCACCATACAGATGCAGCTGCGACCTCCTTGGTTCGCACAACAGAGGAGGTGCGCTGCAGTGCCGAGTGTGGCGCCAGATTCTGCTCACTGTGCTCCTCTCCTCCTTGGCCTCCTGCACACCATTGCCTTCTAGATTGAGTCGGTGACCACAACAACCCGGCCAGCATGCATTGATTGCAACGGGAGCACAACGAGCAGCTGGAGTGGCTGTGTGATTCACCCTCGGTCAGAGCCCTAGTACGGTGCATGTCTGGTGGCTTTCCACTTCCTCCTCTCCCGACGAGCAAATCTTCCAGTGGCAAAAAAATGTGCATCGGCCATGATGTAGCTAGGACAGTGCGCGCGTGCAATTCACCCAGGGTATGACATGCAGTTATCCATCCACCGCCGGCCATGGGAGCAGTTAGGTCTTAGGAGAGAAGTGAAGAAAAAACTTGTGTGTGTGCGTGTGTGTGTGTGTCTTTTTACTGCATCGCCGAGCTTTTTGGAGAGCTCGTGGTGCAGGCTGCGAGTTACGGAGCCACGTGCTCTTCCCATTGAAGCTCCGACAACCATCAGCCTCCCCCCACTTGAGCATGCTCCTTGGCCGGGGGCCTCTCGCCATTGCTGGCCAGCCCATCTTGCACGCCCCCTTTGTCTACGCCGACGAGGTCCATGACTCCCCTCCGCAAGTGAGATACTGAGAACCTGCCCCGAAACCAACATCTTCCCTTGATGTGAAATTCACCGAGCAGTTAGTGGTGGGCATGGCTTCAGTTGACACAGTGACTTCCCACGACCCCATCGTTCTGTAGTTAAATCATGGGATAACACAGGTACATTCAAAAAACTAAGTAGTTAGCTGCACATCTCCATTCATTTATATAAGTTAACTTTGGACGCATCAGGAAAAAAGCTGTTAAATTCTAAAAATTGTGGCAGCTTGCTGGGTACAATAATCAGAAAAATCGATGCAGTTAGCTATGAAAGCACGAAGAGTTAACTCGACTTAATCAAATAGTTAAATTGGTTTAGTTAACCTATATATTTTCAAAAGTTAAACACCTAAAAAGTTTGGGGTTTGAAAAAACCGACAGTTAACTTTATAGTTTGCGACAGTTATATTTGGTGTAGTCGTGACAGTTAGCTATTTTGGGCCCTGCAGTTAGTATGACTCAGGCAAAAAAAATATGAAAAGAAAAATTTAGTACCTTTAGTTCGGCAGTTGACTTGCTGTTAACTGCCGCAATCCCCTCCAGTTTAGCTATTTCAATATCGGCAGTTAGCTTGATCCGGTAAAACCAAGAAAAAACAAAAAATAATAAGTTTCTTCAGTCTCAGCAGTTAGCTTGTCAGCGTATGTCAGCTAGCTATTCCGGTCGGGCAGTTAGCGTGTACTGTAGCAGTTTGGGTAAAAAATTCAGGAATGGGTTGCAGAATAGTTAACTGCCAGGACCATGACACAACAGTAGCAGTTAACAATAGTAATGGTTAATTGGGGCAGTAACCACCCCCACTCTGAAGTGCAGTTAACTTCCTCCACGACATGAAGTTACCTTCTTGAAAAATAGTGCAGTTAACCTCAATAGTGCAGTTAACAGCATCCTCAATAGCAGCTAACTTGATGCACAGATGTAAAACTACATGTTGGAGCAAATACTTGCATGTGCATAATGATGCAGTTAACATGATTGCTACAAAAATACACAAAACTGACAAAACTTTCATAAAAACACATCCACATATTCATCTACTTGCACAGTTGTCCTACGACTACGCTTCTAACAACTTAGCAATGTCAGCCATCTCCCGCAACCACTGGTCGCGCCGAACCTCATTACTAGGGTGAAAAAGAACATAAAAAGGCACTCGGCCTTCCAGTAGGCAGAATGTGGCTGCATAAAAACAAGATTGTTGTGTCAGTTAGCATTTTACTATATCTGATAATAAGAAATGGAAATCAAGACAAAAACATGAAAAACAGTTAATTGAAAACAAAAGAGAATGATCCAGCAAAAATTACATCACGCTTCTTCACTTCCTCTACTATCTTGGTGCCATCATACAGATAAGCAGCTTTTAACATGTAAAAGCCGCATTCGTTAACCCCTTGCTCTGGCATTTTTGCATAGCTACATCTATCTACTAGATGTTCCCAACGGGGCTGCCTTGAAGAGTTGTATGTAGCTTCGCCATACACCTCCTTCATCAACAAAGACATCCTGGACATCTGTGTGAAACAGAAAAATTTGAGACTTGCAAATACTTTAAAGAACAGCATGCACGTGGAACGTAAAAAAAGGAAAAAGTGGAAAAAAGACCACATACGATTTCAACACGTTCTCCATGGAATCTGTTCCTTGAAAGGTTACGCCCAGTGTATCTCCATGAGTCATGGATATCCAGGGACTCACGATGCTTGTTCATAGTATACAGTGTGAAATGATTCCGATTCCAATATGGGAGCATGATCTGCCAACATGCAAATTAGACGACAAAATAGCCTAGCAAGTTAGCTACAATTGTCTCAGCAGTTTAGATGACCACACTAAAAAAAGGTAAATTGGCAACAAAAACGGCATGCACTAACCAGGTTTGCAGCAAGTAGGTTCTCTTTAATGTATAACTTGAACTTTTGAGCAGCAAGTTTAACATTGAACGGCGGCCTCGGGAGCTCCTGCCCATCTTCATCAACTGGCCGATGGTACGGATCAATCTCCAGAAGATACTAGCAAAGATAACAAACACATGATGAGAATTTACAATGATCAGTGAGAGGGCAAGGCGGGGTGCGCCGGCTAAGCCGACAAATGAACATAGAAAAAACAAAAAGAATGATTCAAAATAAATCATCATACATTTATCACATACGGGCTGAGCAACACCCTATCTCCAGATTTATACACATGGTTGCACTTAGGGCTTCCCTTCCAATAGCTGATCACAAGATCCATCAACACAGTATCGATGCAGCCAGCGGGACCAAAACAAGTAACCAGATATTTAGCATCAACTATAAAACCGTCGCTAGTTGGAGGAGTGCACTTAAACAGAGGGACCCTATGGGGACAAAAACAAAAAGGAAAAAAGATCCATGAAGTAGCACCAAAACAAAAAATGAAAAAAGAATTTTGAAAGAAAAACTTGGACTCACTCTGCATATTTGTCAAGAAACTCCTTGATAAGTATTAGGTCCAAAATTTGTTTTGCAACACCCACGAATGGAAACTTGAACGGCTTGAGTGCACGCACATGCATTCTCAGCCTAGTTGACAGAGAAACTGGCCTTTTATTAGACACTACCAATGGCTCCTCCATTGATTTGCTCCTGGTGAACATTGTTCTCTCACCATGCAAAACAAAATCATCATCATCACTCAGAACAAGAGGCGATTTCACTACCACTTTGATAGGACTAGCAGCTATGGGCCGCAAACACTTTTTAGGTGCCGGCGGCATAAAAGAATCATCATCACTCTCCACACCACGATCCACAGCCTTCGGGACAGCACAAGCCACCCCCTTTGATTTTGACTCCACACCGCCCTTCTTTACTTCAACAGCTTGGACTGACTTCAATATTTCATCATCCGATATTACCTGAATTTCTGGCGTCTCATATTGGCTCTCGAATAAACTAAATTTAGGCTCATCTAGCCCTAGATCTGCAACACAAAAACCACAAAAAGAAGGGCATATGGGGAAGATACTTGAGCGCGTGGACAAAAATATAGAAAGGGGCCTTGTGCTGAGAATAAAATAGGACGATCAAAAATAAAATAAAAATAAAAATATGCAAACCAAAAAAAAAGCAAAAAAGAAAAAGAAAAAGTAATACCTCCAGAATAACCCAACACCTCACGAATATTAATGTCGAAAACCCCACAAGTAATCCACCTGTACAGGGTTTGAACCCTGAATATTATATATATATATATATATATATATATCTTTTTGAGAAAACGCAGCATAACTCTCACCATCTTATGTCTCCAGCAGTTCATTCATGAAAAAACCGCAGTCGGTGCTGTATCAAAAAATTATTAAACTATTATCAGCATGCGCACATGAAAAAAGTCATGATTTGCAAGTTAGTTCAGTCCAGCTATGCAGTTACCAGCCATATGAATATGTTATGTGACAGTTGGCTTTAAAAGATATATGAAAGAAAAATAGTTGATAAAAGCATTGTCTAAGATATTTCAGTTAGCTAATAACACTTGCCCAGTTAGTTCACATAGAACTAATTTATAGACATGGAAAAAATGATCATATAATCAACACTATTATGGCAATTAGGTTTAATCTGAGAAAAGTTAAAAAGACAAACAAAAACAAAAAAAGAGTAAAAACAATAATTTTAATCGTCAGTTATATTTAAAAATAGAGATAACACAAGCTACGCATAAAAGAAGAAGCAAAAAGATGTATTACAGGTTTTCCTGCTGGGGCACAACAGCGTGGTGCAAACGGAAATCGTCAATTTTTGACGGATCCAACTTCTTCTTCTTGCGATCAGACGAGCCATTCCTCCAAAGCTACTTGATGTTCTTCGCCATCCTGTTTATGACCCTTATGCCACTCTCACTACCAGGGAGATGCCAAGAGTCAAGCAGCTCAAAATGACGATGCTTGATGTTTAACACAACAACACAATAGTGCCCCACACCTTCCCTGGTAGCTGGAGGGTCAAAGACACCAAGGAGTACAATGTCTTTCTTATCCAGCGGCTCATCGGCATAGGCAGAGAAAAATCTGATCAAGTGCCTATTATCAAAGGACCCCTTCCAGATAGATTGCTGCAAAATGAAGAAACATCTCTGTTAGCTATAAAAAGCTCATGAAAAACAAGAAAAAAATGAACACTATAATAATGTATATAAGATCTTAGAGAAATATGAAATGGAGCCACCATCTTAGAAGAATTTTGGTATTTCAAATGAAGAAGAAAAATTCCTACAGCAGCAACTGTAGTGTTCAGCATGCCACCAACTCTGAAAGACTCAGCAACCTGCTTGACAGTTGCTTTGCAAAACGCATTCTCAAACAGCACCTCATCCCTAGTATTGAAAAAAACACACACGAAAACCTTTTAACAAATGAAAATAATAAAAATGTTGGCAACAAATCAGAAATGGGGGGAGGGCGAAACACAATGATGTTTGGTACATACTTTTTATTCTTGTCCTTCCTTAACCTCATAACAGCAAAGTATAAGTCCTTCATGCGTTGCACCGCTTCCGGTGTAGCAGGGGTTTGCGTAAAACTGGAGACTGTTTGAGATGATTCTACAATAAAAGGCAAAACAAAAGGTTGGCAGTTAGCAAAATGATACTAAGCAGTTAATAAAAAGGAAAAAACCAAACAACCCATACACCAAGAAAGCAGCAAGAAAATCGCTACCTATTTCATTTACTGACAATCCCAAGTCATCACTATCTGTCTCCTCGGAAGCGCCATCAACACTAACTTCGTCAACGTTGGGTTCAACTTCAGGCTGGGGCTCATTACTATAATTACCGCGCAACGCAGATTTTGAAATTATATCTTTCAACTTCGCGGCTAACCCCTCGGGTACTTGTACATGATTCCCAGAAAGTGTTGCAGGAGCAGATGCACCACCATCAAAAATTGATTTATCTATCACATGAGACGCATTCAAACCACTTGCGTCCTCGGGGCCTGCAACACTAGCATGAGCATCACCACCTCGGTGGGAGTCCACAACTGCAGCATCATTCAGAAGTTCAGAAACAACAGCTGGCTTCGCGTCCTTGTTCGATGCACGTGCTCCGTCAACAACAGGGACTTCGCACACCGGAATAGAAAATACATCACCTCCGGCTCCAATGCTTTCAGGCATAGTTGTATCCTTCGGCACTTGTTTTCCTTCAAAACTTGCTGCATGATTGACATCATCACCAAGGATCCATGACAAATACACCCGCACAAGCACCTTTAGGCACCTGTCTAGCATCAAGCAAACCTAAACCACAATCAACATTGTCAGCGACAAAACGGCTTGAATCATCTGAAGCGCAATCTTTTACTTCTAAACCACCTTCAATCGTAACTGACGCGCCACCTTGACAATCAAACCCAACTTGCTTCCCTTCAGAAATGTCAACACTACAAGCATGGAATTGCTGCCCAAGCTCTAGCTCATTAGATTTGTGGCAATCACCTTCGGCTACAGGCTGGTCTGGTGCAAAAACTCCCTCGGTATAATCAACATTGTCATCAACACCATTGCAACCCCCATCAGGATCACCACCAAAACAATCATCATCAATGACGTAGTCATCACTAAAGTCATGCAGAGGAGATTCAGCAGAGGGCTCTTGCTTATCATCTTCATCGTCATCTGACGCATCAACAACAACCTGAAAAAAACATGCACGTATGATGTTGAGGGGGGATAAGGTTAGCAGTTAGTTATCTCGTACGAGACAGTTGATCACCATGCGTACATGAATCAAAGAGAGAGAAAAAAGGAAAAGATCACCTCACCTCCTCACCCCGTTGACCAGTATAATCATCATCACGCACGGGGGCAGACGCGTCATTCTTCTGCTTGCTAATCTGAATCACAATAAGGTCAACAGTTAGCTATCTCGTACGAGACAGTTGATCACCATGCGTACAAGATCGAAGAGAAAAAAAAAAGGAAAAGATCACCTCACCTCCTCACCCCGTTGACTAGTATAATCATCATCACGCACGGGGGCAGACGCGTCATTCTTCTGCTTGCTAATCTGACTCACAATAATACGAGCATCATTTTCAAAGCCTTTGCATATCACATCTTGTTTCTTCTTCAAATGGTTAAAAGCAGTGCGAATGTGTGATGTCGCACTCCGAAGACTACCAATGATAGCAACATCACGCTCTGTAGCCTCCATCATTGATTCTTCTCTTGGTCCATGGTCTTCAGGAAAAATGCCAGCAATGCAGCTCAGACGATCAGACGTCGTGGGAACTTCAGCAGCCAACTCATTCACCTTCTGTAAAAACTCATCAATCTTCTCAAATACACCATCATCTTCCATGGCGTTACTAGATTTTTGTACTTTAAAGGCTACATCTTCATTCTGTGCATGTTGTTTCGGAGCGCAGGTATGGACATGAGCATCATGAAAGTCGCGATCACGACTTTGCCCAGCGGAAACTTGCTGGCAATATGCAATCTGGTTACGGGATTCCCACTGAGCACATGTAAAAAAACAAAAAACAAAAAACCGGTGAGTACTTTGGATTAAGAAAATGAACATAATGTTAGCTGAAGTTAAGAACAAGGCTTAAGCCAGTTAACTATCTATAAAAAACTAAAAACAAAGCAGTTATGAATATAAATAATTTAAACAAAAGGGTTAAAATAATGTTAACTTCGACAGAAAAACATTTCGAGAGATAGCAGTTAGCTCCACATAATGGGAGAAGTTAGCTAAACTTTATACACATAAGAAGACTTACTAAAAAGACAATTACTAAAAATAGAAAAGAACACATATAAGTTGAAAAAACTCACCCCAAGTTTTCCGAAAACATAGCCATCCAGAAATTTCCCACCCTTCTTTACAATGTCTTTCAAGAAAATTGAATTTAGCACCTTCTTTGTCAGGAAATTTGCACGCGGAGTCTGCACATGCATCACAGACACGCCCTTCACTAGGCAACAATCAAGATACATAAGGACTAGCACTACTCCACAACCATCTGGACCTGCTTGAATGATATTTGGATCTTGCCATCTGATAGTTGCACGCTTTATCTCATCCACTACTAACTGGCAAAAATCCATCGTTGCCATATCTTCAAAAACAATACCATCTAGCATTGCAGCCTCCCTGCCTACACGGACAGCAGGACCTGGGCATATCATCTTTGAGAAAAGGATAGCAAAGAAAACCTTTACAGCAAGCACGTCCTTTGACTCATCGACTACAAGCTGCTTCAACACAGTCCTTAGGTCTTTCATGTCGACCACAGAAGCTTTACTGAAACCCAACTCCGCCTTAAATCTAGCCATTAACTCGTCGTGGCCACTATCAGCTGGCCTGGGAGCTGTGTCATCACCCATCGGGAACCAAAAACACTGATGCACGATTTCTCTGCTGACTACAAGAACTTTATTAGGGCCACAGTCAATGCGCATCGTGGCCATGTCAATATTCTTCATCAAGTGACACATCAGAAGGCGCGACACATTGCCCTTCAGAACCCAGTCAAATACACAACCAAAACCAGCCTTACGAACAATATCTTTATGTCGTGTCTCAAGCAGAGCAACTACCTCAGAAACCTCTCCCAAAGAATAGCGAACAGTTACATTGATCCTATCACAAGCACCAGCATTTGACGTCGTGGACTTTGCCACCTTCTTCTTTGGTCCACTCCCAACAACCTTGGGCCGACGCCTCCTAGGAACAACCTACCAATGGAAAAAACAGGCAAAAAAGAAGGCAGTTAGCATGCAGAAAACAACTTAGTTATTTTACCCAAAAAGGAAAAAAATAACAAACAAACATAGATTAGAACATATACATTATTCCCGTCGAGCCCAGTGCCATCAACAGAAGGTCCTCTACAACCACCTCCATCCTCTGAACCCTCGAAAGAAACATGCTTTCCATCAAGCTTAACACTCGGATAGACACGATCAACCACTGGACCACTCGCAATGCGTGGACTTCGACGCGGAGATGGATCAACAATTTTACTGGCTACACCACTGGTAGGATGGGTGCCACGAAGTCCATTCTTAATCTTTGCAACAACTACCCTGCGCTTCCCTTGGCTAGAAGATACTGCAGGGCCACCTTCACTCACCGGACCCACGTTTGCAGTTACATTCAGACTAGCAGAGACATCCAGTGATGTGCCAACTTGCACACGGACTCTAGCACATGCATCTGGAACATGAGAATTGCTGGTGACATTTGAGGAATCAACTACACCTTTGGGGAGCCTCAACCGCTTCTTCCTCTCATGAGCATCAACTTTCTATGGAAAAAAATCCGCTTCTCTGCCTGCCTTATCTCCTCATTCCTTAACTGCTGTGAGACCATATAATCCTGTGTAACAATCTCATTTCCCATGACTGACTCGATTGGATATCGCACCACGCTGGAGTCGGGCTGCACGAAATATTGTCTCCACCGGAAGCTCTACATGGTTCAACATTGGGAGGCACACCCATGTTGCACGGCAGTGGGTAATTGGGGGCAACATGCTCGACATTGATGTCACGGCAAGAATGCATGATCAAATTGTTAACATCTGACGATGAAATACCTGCAAGTTCAAGAGCAGAAAATGCACCCGGAAAAACAGTTAGATAAAAAATATAAAAAAAACAACTCAAAACAGCGACTAAAAAAAGAGGAAAACTAAATGAATCTGAACAAATTCCAACAAAAAACCTTCCACACTGTCAGCACCGATATCAGGAGCACAGGTGACACCATCGACTTTGAATGACTCATTTATTCCACTGGCATTTGCCTTGCGATCAACCATACCACCCCCTCACCTGCATCCCCATCACTGCCTTCACAATTAATTAGCAACACCTTGGCCAAAGCTACAATAGCAGCATCAACTCCTACACGCATATTTAGACATGGATAGGAAAAGTTAACAAGAAAAATTCGTGATGAACATACACACACAAAATTAAAACAAGAAAGTAGTTAACTGCTTCCATTTCTGAAGTTATGTGCAATTAACTGATATATGATGACTAACCATTTGCACAACCAGCACCCCTTCCAATCGAACTCATTCCGAGGAAAACAAATACCTCACAATCCCCGCTGCCTGTACATGCATACGGAAAACGATCCCAACTTAGATAGAAACTTAAGACTGAAGACATGACGCATAAATCAAAAAAAGGAAATTAATTAAAACAAGAATCAAATTGCCCCGCAGCCATAGTACTAAGGTGAATTCAGGAGAACTGATACTAATACAAACACACCCAACCACTCCCTCTCGCGCCGAAAACCTTAAGAAAACATACCTAAAGAACATGTGAGTTCCCCTTGCAGATCCAACAGCGAGGATGATGACTTCCGCTGCGCGAGGCAGAACAAAAACACGCCGTCTCCTACTTCCGATGAATACCACCGCCCAACGACCGGTTGGTTAGGGTTAGAAGTGATCGTTGGTGACGGCGCGACGACGTCTGCCCTAGGGCGAAGGAAGGAGTTCTGCGAGAGAAAATAAAGACAGAGGGCCGCAAATGGAGTAGTTAAGACAGAGAGTGCATAAGAGACGGCGGTGGTAACAGTCCGACAAGTAGACGAAAATGACGCATATAAATAAAAAGCCCATATAGGCCCACAAGCACACACGCTTGTTAGTCCAACACCCCAACACCCTCTCCCCTCCCAGTTAGCCCAAATGTACCCCGTCAGTTTGCTCAACCTAACTAATCAAAAGCTGATCATCCACGTCTGTCAGCACAAAACAAAAACTGCTAGCAGTTAGCTTGCGCTAAACAAACAATTACTACTCGTAAAAAATGAATTACAAGTTAACCCAGTGAATCAATTGTAGTTAGACAAAAAATCATATAAAAAAACAGATGACTTGCGTACTATATAAAAAAAGAAAGAAAAAGAAAACCAAAAATAGTTTATCGTGCCCCGTAAGTTAGTAAACAAAAAAACCCAATCACTTGCAGTTAACTCATACTACACCCCCCAACAGCCCCGCGGCGGGCAGTTATCTCTGCAAGCTAACACGAGGGAAAAAAGACACTCCCTAAAGGGCAGTTATCTTATATTAGCTGCTGAAGTTGAAACTATATGCTCACTTGCGACAGTTTACACAATACTTGCGTCCAAAAAAGAAGACAACAAAATTATATAAAACACGTGGAGGCGAGGGCGTCCATATAGAGCAGTTAGCATTATAATTATAGAGCAGTTATCTCATACTTCTCAATCGGTTAGCCTATGTAAAAGATGGCAGTTAGCATGACAATCATTGATTGCAAAAAAAACTATATAAATACGCTCCTATTACAATGAAAAATGCAAAAAATACACTCCCCCAAAGCATTTATCTCTAATAGCTAAGGCAAAAGAAAAAACATGCACACTCCCTCGAGGTAGTTATCTTATATTAGATACGGCTGTTGAACCTAAACACTGATTTGCGGAAGTTAATGCACACATAACACCATATTCTGTCCAGTCAACAAAGCCCTTTTTAGCAGTTATCTTTAATAGCTACTGCACTTAGCTATGAACACTCCCTTCTGACAGATATCTTTGCTAACTAAATCCTTGCGTGAGAAAAAGAGGACAGACTATTTAAAAGTTGTGTGTCAGTTATCTTTACTAGCTACTGCAGTTACTTGTGAACACTACCTTCCGGCAGTTAAATCATGCAAAATCATTTGCTACAGTTAGCTTATTATTATAAGCCAGTTACGTACTACTACATGCCGGTTGACTCTGTTTTATTTCTGCCCGCGCGAAAAATGAAATTCCCAATGCAAAAAATAAAAAATTACGCATAACTAACTGCCGTAAAAGACCCGTGTACACCTAATGATACGACATTGACTTGAGATTGCTGACATAAGCCTACATACGAAAGGATTCCCACGCCCCGCAATGAGTCCATCTACAACGGACTGAACCACAAGTAATACACCAAAGATCCAATGACCCGAATGGCAAATTGAGCACCAACATAATGAAACTAAATGGTACATATGTCCGCGAATCAAAATCGTGACACGAAACATCAAAATTATGATGCATTATGACACTCGATTGCTAGTTAATCTAAAAAAACAGAAAATGCAAATAAGACCCGCTCAATGATCGAACTCGCAAAAAACATGCTCAAAATTACGCATGCACGCGCTAAGTTTGTGCGAAAATCATATTACACCAAAAACACACCGATTCCCAGTAGTTTCGACTACGGTACCGATCGAGACAGAGAGCATTTCTCGATTGAAAAAATAGCGACGCGAAGCATTTAGGTTTGCTTTCTCAGGGCAGTTAGGTCTTGTCTTCTCAGCAGTTAGGATGGGTTTCTGAATAGCTTATTCAGGAATCAGTTGCAGAATAACTCATCATGCTCATATAACAACTCATCATGCTCATATAACAACTTAGCATCATGCATCACCGATCATAATAATAAATAACTCATCATTGGTATTATAATAACAAGTCCTACTCATCATCATCGAGCATACAACTTCTACTCGATACCATAATAACAAATCATACTCATCATCATCATAGTCATCTAACTAATCCTACTTAGTTGTTCTTAGCACATGATCATGAGTATTAGCTAGGACCTAAATACCCTCTCTAGGGTAAAATAGCATAAAACAAGATAGGCACTCACTCTCCATTATGGAGAATGAAGATTATCCTGTCTCCAATTCTTGCCCTTCGCACAATGTTGCTTCCAAGTAGCTCCCTACGATTGACCAGAGATTTTTTCCAATCTTTGATTGTCATGTCTTCATCCCTTTTAGAAATCTGGTATGGACATGAGTGACTCGTAGGATGACTAGGCCGTAAGTTCAAAACATCAAGGCAACCTTTCCGAAACATCAGACGATGCACACAATCCTTCGGGATTTTCTGTTGGAAAACATAGTAATGACTTCGTAGTTAGCAATGCAGTTGAGTTTTAGAAGAATTTATGCAAAAGATGCACGGATGTCATAATAGTAAAAAATCTTACCATGACATCTCCATGGATGTTACCGTAGTTCAACACGTGCACTAGTGGCACGTATTGATCATAATATGGAGGAGTTTGATAATAGATATTGTAATTCCCAAGACCAGTAATAAATGAGATCAGATGATTTTTCTCCTGATAAGTTAATTCTGAGCCATCGGTGTAGTAGGTTCTGTCTACCATCTTTTGCATATTCTTTGAAGAATGAAAATAAGCTATCAATGGAAATAAGCTATCAACTATTTTGAGATAAACAATATAAATTACTTAATAACTATGTTTGAGAAACTCACATAGCGGTAGAATTGGAAGCGTATCAATAAGGACCCAAATGTCCAAATTGTCTTGGGCGATGTCAGGATCACCAAGATCCATGGTGACAAGCATACCTTCATGAAAATCATACATCTTGCAAAGTGCTTCCCAATTCGGGCAACCAAAATGAGATACGCTCTCAGAATTGTATAGATTTACATCAAAATCCATACCATGATGGGTCTTTAGGAAAATTTTCTTTGTTTCCGTACTTTCATGATCTTCAAAATCCATCCTCTTCAAGACATAGCGTCTTGCATGGCATGGGATAAGCTAGTCGAATTGTAAAAGACAAAAATTACACGTTGAAGTAGTAGAAGTTGTGCTTAATTATGGAAAAAACTTGTCGTTGTTGCATACCATTTCAACATCGAAGGTCTCCTGGAGCTTAATGATGAAGCCCCGACCTTCGTCCAGGTGAGGCTTGTCGCACAGACCCCGGTCGTCGTTGCACCAATCGCACTCCCCCGGGAGACTTTCATCGTCCGATGACGACATTTCCTAGGTTCATATAATTCAAAGATTAAACTTGTACAATTGAATATATGTACTACAAATAGATCATCATTATTCATCACGGGTTGACTATCGGTCTGCCGAGTCTTTTCTTGAAAATTCTCAGCTCACGTGGTGTATATATTCATGATAACCCACAAGCACTAGTGCAGAACCAGGCTATAGCACCGGTCCGTAAGGACCTTTAGTGCCGGTTCTACAACCGGCACTAACAGGTGGGGACTAAAGGTCCCCCCTTTAGTCCCGGTTCAGCATGAACCGCCATTAAAGGGTCACCACGTGGCACGAGCCCACGCCGAGGGCTGGGAGACCTTTAGTACTGGTTGGTAACACCAACCGGTACTAAAGGTTCAGGGGGGTTTTGGGTTTATGATTTATTTTTCCTTTAATTTTGTGTTTTCCACTTAATTATTTTTCATTTGCTGGTATTTTATGATACTACATATTGTACATGTTATGCATATATATAAATAGAATTTCTCGTAAAACCGATCATATATATAAATATTATATATATATATATGCATACATATATATATATATATATATACATACATACATATATATACATATATATATATATATATGTATGTATATATATAAATACAATTTCTCCTACATGGAGGCATTACTGCGGTGGTAGCGGGTAATGGAATTCTCCTTTGGGTTCTATGACCTGGTCAAGCAAAAATCCCGCTATTTCTTCTTGAATTGCTCGTACGCGATCCGCTGGTAGGAGCTTCTCCCGCATGTCCTTGAACTTCAAAGAAGGAGATCAAATATGCATGTATTAGTTGTATGTACATATATTAGATATCTATAATGATGTAAAATTTGTGAATAGTGCTCTGGCGAACGTACCCATTGTTGTCTATCATCTCTGCTCCTTTCGGACGCCATCATGTGAATGTTCTTGCAAACGTAGTATGCATATAGATCATTCCTCGGCAACTGCTTAATGCTCTTTACGATAATAGAATTCAATTAGATAATAATTAATCAAGCATGATAACTAATGGTATTGAAACTAGAATTAAAGAGATGGTAGCTAGATAGTACTACTTCATTAATTATACCTTGGGTCGATACCAATACAACTTTTCTTTCCATGGACCTAGAACCTCTTTCCTAAACTTTTGCCAAGCCCTGCCCACTGGCAAAGAAAATGAATAAAGGAGTTATTAATTAGTTGATATCAGGAAAGGACGAACTAAAGAGGCCGACATATAGTTTGATAATGATTGAAATTACCTGTTGACTATCCCCTTCATGATTCGTACTACTCGGGTGGTTTAAGTAGCGAGTCCAGAACTTCAACTTCAACATCTTCAACTCGAATAATTAACAAGATCTAGTGGAAACTGCATGCGCACATGTTTGCATGTATAAAAATTAAGCGGGCATGTGCATAACACTCATCAACTACCCTAAATCCTACACACTTATTAATTGACATCTAGCTAGTAAGCAAAAATATAATTTGTAGTACAAGACAATGTGACTCACCTGAAGTGGTAAGGAAGTAGTATATCTCGATTGGTATTTAGGCGCTTCAAGAAATCTAGGAAACTAGTCTCTGTATCTTCTCGATAGAATGGCTCTAACCATGTCTCTTGATTAATGGTATTTGGGTCAATGAACCCAATGCCATAGCATCCAACTTTTTTCATTTCATAGATCTTCATTCTGCATAATACCACAGAAAAGAATATAGTGAGGTTAATTACAGAAAATGATCAACGAGCACTACAGGTAGCTAGAGACTTAATTAAAGTATAGAAAGAAATCACTTACAGACAATAGCAACTGACGAGAGATTTGTCGAGTGCGTCTTGATTGAATAACTGAAATAGTTCTGTAAACTCGACATACAAACCATTCTCATGGTGGCAATGATCTGCCTTGACTTTCACCATGAGGGACTCTCGATTGGTAGTCTTGGTAATTTTCATGTTGAAAGTGCAATCTTGCTCTTAAAGAATATTTTTGATATTGATGACAAATCTACATATAGGGGACTAACTATGTTTGCTAAGTATATACACAGGTCATCAGTCCTCTGGTTTTTCTAATGTGCATCATGATCACATCATATGAGATTTTACTCAAGCAAATTATCAATGAGGAAAGGAGAAAACTAAGACAAAGCATCATGCTCTTTTATATTTCTTGAGTAATAGGAATCCCACACTATTAAGAGGGGATTCGAGGTGTAGGTTCAAGGCTTGCTCACATTTTGTCTCACAAGTAATTTTTCACAAAAGACCAAAATCCCTAGCAAAACCCCTTAGCCAAAACCTACCACTCCTCTTCATTTTCTCCCACTACTCCTAGTTGGATCATCCGGACGGTTCCCTAGATCATCTGGGCTAAACCCGGATCGAACGGACCCTGCTCCGGATCATCCGAGTAATGTGCGTCTTCATCATAGGATGCTGGTGGCTGAAGCCGGATCGTCCGGACGTTCATCCAGATCATCCGGGTTGTGCCCGGATCGTCCGGATCCTGTCCCGGATCATCCGGGAAACCTTGCCCCTATTTTTACAGAACTCTGATGGTTGTAGCCGGATCATCCGGCCAGGCATCCGGATCATCTGGGATCTTTTCGGATTGTCCGGGGTGGCCTCTAGTCTATCCGGGCTGCTCGCAGCTCTGCTGCTACCATTTGCATCCGGGCCTTCAGCCAGATTATCCGGATAATGTCCGGATCATCCGGATGGTATCCCAGATCATCCGGGTTGGTCAACTTCTGTCCAAATGGCTCAATTCTGGGTGTGGTATAAATAGTCCCTTACCTCTTCAAGATAAGGTTGAACACTTCACTCAGACACGCCTCAAGAACACCAGTGATCCCTCTCTCTTGCTCACACACTAAATCCTAGATCCCGGCTTGATTCAAGAGAGTTTCAAAGAGTTGTTCCAATCAAAAGAAAGATCTTCCCCCTCTCCTTCTTGTGACCAAAGCAAATCGTGATTTGAGCAAGTCTTGAGTTTTTCCCCGTGGATCTTGTTACTCTTGGAGGTTGGAGACTCCTAGGCGGTGGGAGTCATTCGGTGGGGAATCAACCATTTTGATTACCCTCGGAAAGTTTGTGAGGGTTTGGAGACCACCCCAAGGTCTACCACTAGTGGTTGAGAAACGCCTTCGTGGTGTTGTCTCAAAGAGAGAATAGGGGAGCCTTCGTGTCATTGGTGTGCCTTCGTGGTAACATCCACCTCTCTAAATGGTGATGTAGCTTCCCTCCAAGGAAGTGAACATCAGCATACATCCTCGTCTTTCGGAGTTGCAGTTATTCCCAACCCTAACTCCCTACTTGTGGTTACTTGTCTCTTGCACTTACGTTTATCATATTGTGCTTGCTTACTCATATATTTGTGCCACTTGTTTATCTTGCTTAACTCTTAGTGTCACACTTGAAATTGTTAGGCTTACTTACATATTCTGCATTATTGCCTAAAATTTCTAAGTAATAATTAAAATTTGTTGTTGTACCTATTCACCCCCCCTCTAGGTCCATCTCGATCCTTTCAATTGGTATCAAAGCCTCATGCTCTATTCTTGTGGCTTAACCGCCCTAGAGCGAGATGAACCCCAATGGGACTCCCCTTGTTGCAGATCCGAAGAGTACGGACGGGGCTTCCTCGAAAGCCAAATCCTTCACTTCAGAGGATATGAAACGAGCTCTGCTAAGCAAAAGGAGGAGCATGATGCCTCTCTTGAGGCCTTGATCCAAATGAGGATAGCCACACTAACCACGATGCTTGCACCACTTTCTGGTGGTGCAACCTTGAGGCCAGTTGTGCCTACTCCCTCACTTGGCCAACAACCTCCTAGTAATGAACACTCCAGTGTTCCTTGGATTTATGCAAGACCTCAAATAGAGAAACCTAAGTATAACCCTCAAGGCAAACCTCCTTTACTTGATGACACTATGCTATGCAGGATCATCTTCGATATGGAAATGATGAGATGTTGGAGATCTTGGAGTATGGCTACCAAGCTGTTGACCCGAAGAATCTTACTCCAAGAAAGGTTTATGACAAGAATCTCAATGACATAGTAACTATGTGCATAAGAAGAGGTATGACTGACAAGCAAAGGAGACCATATATACATATCACAAGTGCTAAGGAATTATGGGATAGCATTGTGAGGACCAAGACCGGTACTTCCACTCTCCGGCTTGCTTAGTATGAAATTGCCAAGGGTCAATTGCAAAACTTTTGTATGGAGAAAGGTGAATCTCCCAAGCAACTACTTGAGCGTCTCATGACTCTCACCACCGACATTGAGTCACGTGAATGTGACAAGACTCAAGATGGATTCAACTTGACTAAGCGATTCCTTGTGGATAAGTTGCTTCATGCTCTTGCTCCATATCATCACCAAATGGTGTGGGACATAAGACAACACCATGGATTCAAGGAAATTACTCCAGATGACATCATATCCACTTTCCAACTATTTGAAGAGTCAAAGGCAAATGCCACAAAACATCTTGCCATGCATGGTACCTCAACATCAAAGATCAATCTTGCATTGAAGGCCAAGCATGTATGTGAAGAAGAGGAAAGTGAAGAAGAAGAAGATGATGATGAGGATGGTGATGAGGTTGACTCAGATGAGAGCCATCATACGAAGACATTGCTCTCTTTGTCAAAAAGTTTAGCACGGGAAAATTCAAAGGAAGGTTTCAAAAGAAGAAAGTGAGGAAATGCTACAACTATGAAGAAACCAACCACTTCTCCAACGAGTGCCCCTATGAGAAGAGAGAAGATAAACCAAGGTTTCCCAAGAAGAAATTGCCAAATCCTTTGAACTCCAAGCTCAAGAAGAGAGATGTGAAAGCAATGGTTGCTCATGAAGAATCCGATCCGGATGATGTTAGTGGTGTTGCTGGAGTTGCTCAAGATTCTCAAAACACTTTGAGGCTAGTGAACAAGAGTGGTGATGTGGTCACCTACAACTACATGAAAGACTACAAGGGCAACACTCACAAGTGCCTAATGGCAAAGGCTGTGGTAGAAGATGGAGAGGACCAAAGCTCTCCTAACAAGGTCAAGGTAAGCCTACGATAAAATCCTCCTCTTTTCACTCCTTCTACTCTAGTGATGAGTATCTTGATGCAGAGGATAGTTATGAGGATGATGATCTAGATGATCCTATGCTTGCTAAACTTAATTAGTTCATGTGCTCTCTCAAAGGAAAGAAGCTCACTATGTTTCGTATGCTTATGGAGATGGTGAGTAAGCACACCATCACCATTAAGGAAATCGAAACCCTCATCACTGAGGAAAAGGAAAAATATGAAATCCTTAAGCGGAAACTCCAATATGAGGAAGCACGAAATGATGAACTATGCTTGAAAATTGGTGCAAACATTGATGTTCATGCTAAAGATCTTTCCTCCTTGAAAAAGGCTAAGGACTCTTGTGTAGAGTTGATGGATGATAAAAGTAAGCTTGTGAAGTCTCATGATTCTCTCTCTAAGGATTGTGAGCTCCTATCCGTGTCCCTCAAGACTAAGGAAGAAGAGCTCACCCTTCTTACAAAGAGTTTTGAGACTCTCAAGCTTACTTATCTTGAAACTCTAGCCAAGGCGTACACTTCTCCTATTATTAATGTTTATGCTTGTACTACTAACTCTAGTAGTGATCTAGCATCTATTCTTGAGGAGAATCGCTTTCCCAAAGCTCAATCGAGAAAGGTCTCATGACATGTGCTCAAGGACAAAAGAACCTTAATGAGGTGTTGAGTCAACACAATGAGGTGTTTGGCAAAGAGGGGCTCGGGTTTGACCCAAGCACAAGCAAGAAGAAGTCGTCCTCTCAAAAGTGCACAACCCTCTAAAGGAAACATTTGTACGAGAAGGGCACAAGTAGAAAGGTAAGATTGTTAGTGGGAAGGCCACAAGGGGCATGCTCACTCTCAACAAGCCAAAAGAGTTCATGTCTCCATCCTATGTACTTCGTAAGACTAAGGATGGGGAAGTTTTTGCAAAATTTGTTGGCCCTCAAAATGCATTCCGATTCTATGCTATTTGGGTCCCTAAGACCCTTATGACTAACTTGAGAGGTCCCATTGCAAAATGGGTGCCTCTAACCAAGTCATAATTCTGTGTAGGTTTCCTTCTCCGGTGGAGTAAAATGGGTGATTGATAGTGGATGTACAAATCATATGACCGGAGATAGAAAATTGCTCTATGATTTCATGGAAGCTATTCAACCATTCATGAACATTATGTTTGGTGGAGGTTCAAAAGGACAGGTACTCAGGTTGGGCAAGGTGGCTATCACAAATGACATGTCTCTAGTAAATGTCATACTTGTTCAATCCCTTAAATACCATTTGCTTTCTGTTCGCCAGTTGGCTTATGTTGGTTATGATACACTCTTTGGACTAACAGATGTGAAAGTCTTTAAGAGAGATACTCTCGAAGTGGCCTTTGTTGGAGAGTTGGATGGCAACCTTTACACGGTTGATTTCTTGAAAGAGAGCACATTCCATGCAACTTGTCTAATGGCCAAGGCCGACAAGGGGTGGCTTTGGCATCGCCGGCTAGCCCATGTCGATATGAGAAATCTTCAAGATCTCTTAAAGGGTAATCACATCCTTGGAATAACCAGTGTCTCTTTTGAGAAAGATCATGTGTGTAGTGCATGCATAGCCAGGAAGCAACATCAATCAAAGCACCCACCCAAGAATATCGTGTCTACTTCAAGGCCTTTGGAGCTCCTTCATGTGGATCTTTTTGGGCCTCCTTCATGGGATAGTCTTGGTGGGAAAAAGTATGGGCTTGTCATTGTTGATGATTACTCAAGGTATACATGGGTGTTTTTCCTCAAGTCCAAGGACGAGACGAAGATCACCTTCATTGATTTTGCCAAGCAAGAACAACGCAAGTTTGACAAAGAAATCTTGGCAATAAGAAGTGATAATGGCTCTGAGTTCAAGAACTATACCTTGGAAGAATTTCTTAGTGATGAAGGGATTGAGCATCAATATTCAGCTCCATACACTCCTCAGCAAAATGGTGTAGCCGAAAGGAAGAACCGTACACTTGTGGAGATGGCAAGGTCCATGTTGGATGAATACAAGTCTCCACATAGTTTTTGGGCCGAGGCTGTCAACACTGCATGCCATGCATCAAACCGGCTCTTCCTCCGCACTATATTGGAAAAGACTTCATATGAGCTCCTAACTGGAAACAAGCCAAATGTCAAGTACTTTCATGTATCTGGGTGCAAAATGTTTCATCCTCAACAAAAGAGAACGGTTAGTAAAATTTCAATCCAAAACAATTGAGGGCATATTTGTTGGCTATGGAATAAACTCTCACGCCTATAGAGTCTACAACAAATCCAATGGATGTGTTGTAGAAACTTGTGATGTGGTGTTTGATGAATTTAATGGCTCCCATGGGGAGCAAGTTAATCTAAGTGATGTAGGTGAAGAAGATTCTTCTCGAGATATTTTGACCATGGGTGTTGGTGCACTTCTTCCAATGGAACAAGAACCTCATGATGAAGAAGAAGAAGATGGAAGCTTCACACATCATCAAACTACTTCAACACCCATACCATCACAAGCTCCTATTGCTCAACCAATGCCCTTTGTCCAAGTACAAGAAGATTATCAAGTCCCTCTTCATGATAATCTTCAAGAACAAGATCATCATCAAGGGCAAGAACAAGAAAGTGTAATCATTGATGATGAACATCAACAAATGCAATATGAAGAAGAAGATTTTCCACCACACATTAATGATCCATATGTTGAGGACGTGTATGATGGACATGAAGTTGAACCTCGAGAAACCCTAACCTCCATCATGCCTCGAGCGGCCGGTTGTGTTGATGTTGACAAAATTCTCATCGGCATATCGGAAGGTAGAGTCACTCGTAAACATTTGACAAACTTTTGTGCTCACTTCTCGTTTGTGTCTAGTGTTGAACCTCTCAAGGTACAAGATGCATTTATGGACAACGATTGGCTCGTTGCTATGCAAGAAGAGTTGACAGCTTTGAACGCAACCAAGTGTGGTCATTAGTCAAGAGGCCAAGTACGAAACACAATGTCATTGGAACAAAATGGATTTTCAAGAACAAGCAAGATGCGAATGGTGTAATCATCCACAACAAGGCAAGGTTAGTGGCAAAAGGGTACTCACAAGTTGAAGGTTTGGACTTTGGTGAGACCTTTGCCCCCGTTCCCCGTCTTGAATCCATTCGCATCTTACTTGCTTATGCTGCTTTCAATGGGTTTACATTACATCAAATGGATGTGAAGAGTGCTTTCCTTAACGGTCCTCTACAAGAAGAAGTATATGTGTCACAATCACCTAGGTTCATTGATCCCGATCACAAAGACTATGTGTATAAACTTCGTAGGGCTCTGTATGGCCTCAAACAAGCACCTCGTGCTTGGTATGATCATCTTAAGAAGTTTTTACTCGATGATGGTTTTGTGAGAGGGGTGATCGATCCCACTCTTTTTACTAAGAGGGACAAGGGTGATTTGATCTTATGCCAAATCTATGTAGATGATATGATTTTTGGTTCTGCTAACATTCATTTGTGCAAGAAGTTTGCGGCTTCCATGACCAAGAATTTTGAAATATCACTCAATACGGATTTGAAGTTCTTTCTCGGATTACATATTCAACAATTTCAAGAAGGAATTTTCTTGTCTCAAGAAAAATACCTCAAGGATACCCTAGAGAAGTTCGGCATGACTGATGCTAGTCCATGTAAGACACCCATGCCAACCAAAATTTTACTCACTGAAGACACCAACGGTATCCTTTTCGACCCATCTAAATACCGCTCTATGATTGGCTCATTGCTTTATCTTTGTGCATCTAGACCAGACATCTTGTTTAGTGTATGCATGTGTGCTAGATTTCAAGCTTCCCCTAGGGAAAGTCATCATAAGGCGGTTAAGCATATTCTTAGATACCTTGTTCACACCCCAAAGATGGGTCTATGGTACCCCAGGGATGCTGAGTTTGATCTCATTGGGTACACGGATGTGGATTGGGCTGGAAACAAACTGGATCATAAGTCCACCGCAGGTGCATGTCAATTTCTTGGTCGCTCTTTGGTAAGTTGGTCCTTGAAGAAACAAAATTGTGTTGCTCTCTCCACCGCCGAAGCTGAATACATTGCAACCGCCAGTTGTGCAACTCAATTACTATGGATGAGGCAAACTTTGAAGGATTACAGTATCACCTATAGACATGTTCCTCTTCTATGTGATAATGGAAGTGCCATCAATATTGCTGAGAACCCCAAAGATCATACCCGCACCAAGCACATTGATATTAGGTATCATTTCTTGACAGATCATGTGGAAAAAGGTGACATTGATATTGATCATGTTGGCACAGATATGCAACTTGCAGACATTTTCACCAAGCCGTTGGATGAAGCAAGGTTTTGTCAACTTAGGCGTGAACTTGGTATCTTGGAGCTTGACAACATTATGTGAAATCTAGTACCCATGCATGCATTTACATAATGTCTTATCTTGATGTAGGCATATTCTTAGGGGGAGACACTCAATTCATGAGTACTCTCACCCTACATAATGCATAAATAGAACCAACACTCTCAAAGTCACTATGACACTTATTTTGTGTCCATAGTACTTTAAAATGATGGAGTAGTAATTTTGAGTCCAAAGTTCAAATCTTTGGTATCCAAAGTTATGTATGCTCAAACATGGTGACTTAGCCTCTAACTTCTTAGTTGTTTATATGGGTATGTCATATGTTTGTGACTTAGGCTACTTCTCTCTCTCTCTCTATATATATATACACACACACACACACACACACACACATCTGGGCTATTCTGTTACGCGTAACCGAATATTATTCTGCTACCCTTTCTGAACTGACGTGGTTCACAGTTTGGACTGACGTGGTTTTCCACCTGAACTGATCTTCCTGCATGCACGACGGACGGAAACAGGGATGCAACTGGAGCTTCTGGTCGTTCTCTGGCGTGATGCTGCGGGCCATTCGTTGTTAGAGGAGACATGTAAGGGGTTCCGCACGTGCGCGCGCTCAGCTGGATGTGTTTTGCGATCTGTAGTCACCGGAGGTGACGACGTGGGCATTTTGGCGGTGGACATGTTTTGGGCGTTGGTGTTTACTGTGGTGTTCGTGGGCCTCAATTTACGTCGTGTTTGTTGTTTTTGATGTGAGAATTATCGGTATGTTAGAGTTTTTGGAGATTAATTTCATCTGTAATTTATGATTACAAGTTTTGGTGTTCTTGGTCGTTTTCCATGCCCGCCATGGAAATATGTTCTTCTTTTTCTGTTGTTTTACTTTCGAATTGTTGTTGCAGGGAGAGATATGAGGATTGTATGAAAAGATTTGCGTTGTCAATTTTGCTTCTTTGAGTTATTTCTACCCCAGATTCCCATGTTATTTTGTCGTTGGCGGAGGTGGTGTATGGCGGCTGACTGTATGCTGCGATTTCTTGTAATCTGGTCAAACTATGTAATTAAGTTGCATGTTTTTCAGTGTTGTTTGAATTGGTGCCGTATGTGTAGTTGGACTGCTGCGTGTCAAAGTTGTATTACTGTGCGTTGACATCGGGACTGGCTTTGCACCGATAGCTCTGCACTTTGATTATAAAGCCCGAGCCCTCTATCACTTTCATTCTACAAGCTGCAACCAAAGAAAAGCGAGATGGATCCTGAGCTGGGAGAGGTCACAGAGGAGGAGGGGGACGCCATAGATGTGAGGGCTGCAGTAGCAGAGCAGAGGAGGAGGAGGCGCAAGCTGATGTCTACTACACAACCTTCTTCTTGTAGACATTGTTGGGCCTGCAAGTGCACAGGTTTGTAGGACAGTAGCAAATTTCCGTCAAGTGGATGACCTAAGGTTTATCAATCCGTAGGAGGCATAGGATGAAGATGGTCTCTCTCGAACAACCCTGCAACCAAATAACAAAGAGTCTCTTGTGTCCTCAACACACCCAATACAATGGTAAATTGTATAGGTGCACTAGTTCGGCGAAGAGATGGTGATACAAGTGCAATATAGATAGTAGATAAAGGTATTTGTAATCTGAAATAATAAAAACAGCAAGGTAGCGAGCGGTAGAAGTGAGCGTAAACGGTATTGCAATGATAGGAAACAAGGCCTAGGGTTCATACTTTCACTAGTGCAAGTTCTCTCAACAATAATAACATAGATAGATCATGTAACAAGCCCTCAACATGCAACAGAGTCACTCCAAAGCCACTAATAGCGGAGAACAAATGTAGAGATTATGGTAGGGTACGAAACCACCTCAAAGTTATTCTTTTGGATCGATCTATAAAAGAGTTCGTACTAGAATAACACCTTAAGAAACAAATAAACCAAAACCCTAATGTCACCTAGATACTCCATTGTCACCTCAAGTATCCGTGGGCATGGTTATACGATATGCATCACACAACCTCAGATTCATCCAACCAACATAAAAGTACTTCAAAGAGTGCCCCAAAGCTACTACCGAAGAGTCAAGAACATGTGCCAACCCCTATGCATAGGTTCCCAATGTCACGAAACCCGCATGTTGATCACCAAAACATACATCAAGTGGATCGCAAGACATACATCAAGTGTTCTCATAAAAGACTCAATCCGATAAAATAACTTCAAAGGGGAAACTCAATTCATCACAAGAGAGTAGAGGTGGAGAAACATCATAAGATCCAACTACAATAGCAAAGCTCGGGATACATCAAGATCGTGCCATAGAGGGAACATGAGAGAGAACACGAGAGAGAGAAATCAAACACATAGCTACTGGTACATACCCTCGGCCCCGAGGGTGAACTACTCCCTCCTCGTCATGGATAGCGCCGGGATGATGAAGATGGCCACCGGTGATGGGTTCCCCCCTCCGGCAGGGTGCCGGGAAGGGCTCCCGTTTGGTTTTTCGTGGCTCTGGAGGCTTGCGGCAGCGGAACTCCCAATCTATCTTCTGTTCTGGAAGTTTTAGTGTACGTAGGTATATATGGGTGCAAGGGGTACGTCGGCGGACCTCCGGGGTGCTCACGAGGCAGGGGGGCGCGCCTAGGGGGGTAGGGCGCGCCCCCACCCTCGTGGGAAGCCTGGGACTCCCCTGACGTGCACTCCAAGTCTATCAGGTTGCTTTCCTTCCAAAAATAACTTCTCCAGTTGATTTCGTTCTGTTTTGACTCTGTCTGATATTCCTTTTCCTCGAAACACTGAAATAGGCATAAACAAACAAATCTGAGCTGGGCCTCCGGTTAATAGGTTAGTCCCAAAAATAATATAAAAGTGTATAATAAAGCCCATAATCATTCAAAACACATAGTAATATAGCATGAATGCTTCATAAATTATAGATACATTGGAGATGTATCAGCATCCCCAAGCTTAATTCCTACTCGTCCTCGAGTAGGTAAATGATAAAAGAAAGAATTTATGAAGTGTGAATGCTAGAAGGTGCACAAGTTTGATCAATGATAATTTCAATCACCTTTACTAGCATCATTATATGTCATATTAATAGTTCATCTCATAAAACTTTTCATGATAAAGTAGCAAGCAATTCACATGTCAAAGCATAGACCATAAACATTCTTGAAAACTAGCAAACTTCATTCTTAGTCATCAAAACAATTGCAATTCATCTTATTTTCAGGAATAGCAAACTCCACATATTCAACTATCATATAGTCTTCTACAATTCCTAACACTCACGCAATACTTATGGTTATGAAGTTTTAATTAGACACAAAGAAATATTGGGGCTTATAATGTTGCTTCCAAACGTATTCACCTTTGGGTGATGTCAACAATAATAGTTCATGCTAACGTACATCCAATTGGATATATATATCAGGGTCACCCCACCACAAAGTGCTTGCCAAAGGATAAAATGAAAAAGGGAAAGGTGAAGACCACCTTGATTCTTGCATAAAGTAAAAGATAGGCCCTTCGCAGAGGGAAGCAGGGATTTGCACAGGTGCCAGAGCTCAATTTTTAAAATAGAGATAAATAATTTTGAGAGGTATGATCTTATTGTCAACATAACAACCAAGAGTTCCCAATATCTTCCATACTACATACATTATAGGCGGCTCCCACGCAGAATGGTAAAAGTTTATACTCCCCCAACCACCAACAAGCATCAATCCATGGCTTGCTCGAAACAACGAGTGCCTCCAACTAACATCAAACCTGGGGGAGTTTTGTTTGCAATTATTTTGATTTGATTTTGATCTTTTTGGATCATGGGATTGGGCATCCCGGTTACCGCCACTTTCTCGTGAATGAGGAGCGGAGTCCACTCCTCTTGAGAATAACCCACCTAGCATGGAAGACACTGACAGCCCCTAGTTGCTACATGAGCAATTCGGGCATACAAAACAGATTATAATTTGAAGGTTTAGAGTTTGGCACATGCAAATTTACTTGGAACGGCAGGTAAATACAGCATATAGGTAGGTATAGTGGACACTCATGGCAAAACTGGGTTTAAGGATATTTGGAAGCACAAGTAGTATCTCTACTTGGTGCTAGGAATTTTGGCTAGCATGACGGGGAAAGGCAAGCTCAACATGTTTGAATGATCCATGACAATATACTTTAACTGACATGCGAGAAAACATAACCCATTACGTTGTCTTCCTTGTCCAACATCAACTCTTTAGCATGTCATACTTAATGAGTGCTCCCAATTATGAAAGATTTCTATGATAATATATTTATATGTGAAATCTCTCTTCCTTCAATATTCTTTCATGAATTATTCAAATGACTAATACAATGCTTGTTAACCGTCAATAAATTTACAACCTCAACTTCTTAGATGTGAAGTCATTACTCCCCATGGAATAAGCAAATGAGGCATATATAATTTAAGATTTATGACAATCAACTCATTCAACAATTTACTCATAGAATATAAGTGAAGCACACGAGTAAATGAAAAACTACTCCAACAAGATATAAGTGAAGATCAATGAGTAGCAAAATAATTATGCAACTATGCTAAGACTCCCTATCAATAAAGAATTTCAGATCTTGGTATTGTATTCAAGCAGCAAGAAAAACAAAATAAAATGACAATGCAAGGATAGCACAACTCATGTGAAGAAGCAAAAACTTAGGTTCAACCGATACTAACCAATAGTGGTTGAAGAAGAAAGGTGGGATGCCTACCGGGGCATCCCCAAGCTTAGATGCTTGAGACTTCTTGAAATATTATCTTGGGGTGTCTTGGGCATCCCCAAGCTTGAGATTCTATGTCTCCTTAATTCCTCTCATATCACGGTTTCTCTTTTTATCAAAAGCTTCATTCACAACAAACTCAATAAGAACTCGTGAGATAGGTTAGTATAAACCAATGCAAAACCTTATCATCCTCTATTGTAACAAATCACTTAAATTATTATTCAACATTGAATACTAAATGCCTCTGTATATTTAATACTCCTATCCTCAAATAGAATCATTAAACAAGCAAACATATGCAAACAATGCAACCATACCAGCAATCTGCCAAAACAGTACAGTCTGTAAAGAATGCAATAGTAACAATACTTCCCTGACTCCAAAAATTATGAACTAAAATTCCCACTGTAATAAATTTATTAGAGCTTAATATGCAAAAAGATTCAACGTTATACCGTCCCCTGACTTTTCTAGGGAATTTTTACAACGGAGGTAAACTTTCTGTTTTCAAACAGCAACATGTATACTAGCAAAATAAGCATGGCAAAGGCTATCCTTGACTTTTTTATTGAAACTAAAGATGCAAAACATTATTATAACTAACAGAAAGCAAAAACTAGCAAAAGAAAATGACGCTCCAAGCAAAACACATATCATGTGGTGAATAAAAATATAGCTCCAAGTAAAGTTACCGATGAACGAGGACGAAAGAGGGGATGCCTTCCGGGGCATCCCCAAGCTTAGGCTCTTGGTTGTCCTTGGATATTACCTTGGGGTGCCTTGGGCATACCCAAGCTTAGGCTCTTGCCACTCCTTATTACATAGTCCATCGAATCTTTACCCAAAACTTGAAAACTTCAACCACACAAAACTCAACACAAAACTCGTAAGCTCTGTTAGTATAAGAAAATAAAACCACCACTTAGGTACTGTAATGAACTCATTCTAAATTCATATTGGTGTAATTTCTACTGTATTATAACTTCTCTATGGTTCATACCACTTAATACTAGCCATAGATGCATCAAAATAAGCAAACAACACGTAGAAAATAGAATCTGTCAAAAACAGAACAGTCTTTAGTAATATGTATAAAACGTATACTTCTGGAACCCCAAAAATATTAAATAAATTTCTGTAACTGAGAAATTTGTCTATTAATCATCTTCAAAAAGAATCAACCTAAAATCACTCTCCAGTTAAAAATGACAGCTAATCTCGTGAGTGCTAAAGTTTCTGTTTTTTGCAGCAAGATCACATAAACTTCACCCAAGTCTTCCCAAAGGTTCTACTTGGCACTTTATTGAAACAAAAGCTATAAAACATGATTACTATAGTAGCATAATCATGTGGACACACAAAAACAGTAAGGCTAAATATTGGGTTGTCTCCCAACAAGCGGTTTTCTTTAATGCCTTTCTAGCTAGGCATGATGATGACAATGATGCTCACATAAAAGATAAGAATTGAAACATAACGGGAGCATCATGAAGCATATGACTAGCACCTTTAAGC
Source organism: Triticum aestivum (assembly GCF_018294505.1). Classification (NCBI taxonomy): domain Eukaryota; kingdom Viridiplantae; phylum Streptophyta; class Magnoliopsida; order Poales; family Poaceae; genus Triticum; species Triticum aestivum. Next base: position 510,141,884 of record NC_057801.1, on the reverse strand, counting down.
CTAACCAACTTCCTATGAATATGGATTTTGTGAGCAAACAACTTATGGGAACAATAATCAACTAGCATAGGAAGATAAAACAAGCACAACTTCAAGAATTTAAGCACATAGGGAGGAAACTTGATATTATTGCAATTCCTACAAGCATATGTTCCTCTCTCATAATAATTTCAGTAGCATTATGAATGAAATCAACAATATAACCAGCACCTAAAGCATTCTTTTCATGATCTACAAGCATGGAAAATTTACTACTCTCCACATAAGCAAAATTCTTCCCATTTGGAATGGTGGGAGTATCATAAGAGACTTGAATACTAAAAATTGTTTCCACATTAAAAGAGTAATGTTAAGAAAAAGGGTAATCATAATCATGACAAGTTTTATAAATATAATCATCACTACTTTTTATACCATAAGTTTCATCACAATAATCATCATAAGTAGCAACTTCGTTCTCATCATAAATTGGAACCTCTTCCGAAATAGTGGAATCACTAAATAAAGTTAACACTCTTCCAAATCCACTTCCATATTCATCACAAATAGATTCAACATCCTCCAAAATAATGGGATCACTACTTCCTAAATTTGACACTCTTCCGAACCCACTTTCATCAATATAATCATCATAGGTAGGAGGCATGCTATCATCATAACAACTTTGCATATCAAAACTTGGGATGCTAAAAATATCATCTTCATTAAACGTAGCATCCCCAAGCTTGGGACAATCTTTAATTTCAGCAAATATATTGTCAAATATTTCATCCTCATCAGACATAGCTTCCCCAAGCTTGGGCCCTTTCATATCATAAGCATAATCACTCTCATCATTAAAAATATGGATATCACCAATAGTATAGCAATTATCATCATCACAAGTAGTAGTAGGAGCAACAACATTTGGGAGGGATACCTTCTTACCTTTGTTGCTCCTTATTTTCTTTTTCTTCTTCACATTATGTGTAGGTTCAACCTTCCTCTTTGAGCTCCTTATTGATGAGATTGGCTGAAAAGAAAGCTCCTCCTCGTTACCTGATTCATCATAAGAAATAATAGGAGGAGATTGGGAAGCCTCTTCCCTTTCATTAGTATTCTCATCATCTTCCATTTGCTTTATTTTCTTTAGGTAATTGGCAATATAAGGATTTTCAATGCAATTCTCTGCACAATACATATAAATTTTCTCTAGATCAAAATCAAGAATTTTATCAAGACTAAATTTTGGAATACCCTCAGTTATACGTTTCATTTCTTCATAACCCGAAAGAAGGCTAAGCTCTTTATGATGCTCAAGGGTAATCAAATTATCACAATATTTGGACACGACTTGATCATGAAACAAATAGCATTGGAGCTTTAAATGACCATGTTCATTGCAAAGTTCACAAGGAGTGCGAAAAATATTGAATCTTTCAGCACATTCATCTAGCTCTTCTTGCAACAATTTGGTTTCTAAGTACTTATGCCTCTTGCAATAAATATCTTCTCTATTTGGTGTGTTCATGCAAACATGCACTCCACAAAAGTTGACATGCTCATAAGAGATATTTTCATCATAACTAGCGCAATCATCATTAGCATCATGGATGTTCAAAGAATTCATACTAACAACATTGCAATCATGCTCATCATTCAAAGATTTAGTGCCAAACAATTTAATGCATTCTTCTTCTAACACTTTGGCACAATTTTCTTTTCCATCATACTCACGAAAGATATTAAAAAGATGAAGCGTATGAGACAAACTTAACTCCATTTTTTTGTAGTTTTCTTTTACAAAATAAACTAGTGCTAAAACAAGAAACAAAAAGATTTGATTGCAAGATCTAAAGATATACCTTCAAGCGCTAACCTCCCCAGCAACGGCGCCAGAAAATAGCTTGGTTGACAGGGTGTGAGTGAGCGCCCTTTACCAAGCCTCCCCGGTAACAGCGCCAGAAACTGCTTGATGTCTACTACACAACCTTCTTCTTGTAGACGTTGTTGGGCCTGCAAGTGCACAAGTTTGTAGGACAGTATCAAATTTCCCTCAAGTGGGTGACCTAAGGTTTATCAATCTGTAGGAGGCGTAGGATGAAGATGGTCTCTCTTAAACAACCCTGCAACCAAATAACAAAGAGTCTCTTGTGTCCCCAACACACCCAATACAATGGTAAATTGTATAGGTGCACTAGTTTGGCGAAGAGATGGTGATACAAGTGCAATATAGATAGTAGATAAAGGTATTTGTAATCTGAAATAATAAAAACAGCAAGGTAGCAAGCGGTAAAAGTGAGCGTAAACGGTATTGCAATGATAGGAAACAAGGCCTAGGGTTCATACTTTCACTAGTGCAAGTTCTCTCAACAATAATAACATAGATAGATCATGTAACAAGCCCTCAACATGCAACAAAGAGTCACTCCAAAGCCACTAATAGCGGAGAACAAATGTAGAGATTATGGTAGGGTACAAAACCACCTCAAAGTTATTCTTTCAGATCGATCTATAAACGAGTTCGTACTAGAATAACACCTTAAGACACAAATCAACCAAAATTCTAATGTCACCTAGATACTCCATTGTCACCTCAAGTATCCGTGGGCATGGTTATACGATATGCATCACACAATCTTAGATTCATCCAACCAACATAAAAGTATTTCAAAGAGTGCCCCAAAGCTACTACCGAAGAGTCAAGAACGTGTGCCAACCCCTATGCATAGGTTCCCAATGTCACGAAACCCACAAGTTGATCACCAAAACATACATCAAGTGGATCGCAAGACATACATCAAGTGTTCTCATAAAAGACTCAATCCGATAAAATAACTTCAAAGGGGAAACTCAATTCATCACAAGAGAGTAGAGGGGAGAAACATCATAAGATCCAACTACAATAGCAAAGCTCGGGATACATCAAGATCGTGCCATAGAGGGAACATGAGAGAGAACACGAGAGAGAAATAGATCAAACACATAGCTACTGGTACATACCCTCAGCCTCGAGGGTGAACTACTCCCTCCTCGTCATGGATAGCGCCAGGATGATGAAGATGGCCACCGGTGATGGGTTCCCCCCTCCGGCAGGGTGCCGGGAAGGGCTCCTGATTGGTTTTTCATGGCTCTGGAGGCTTGCGGCGGCGGAACTCCTGATCTATCTTCTGTTCTATAAGTTTTAGGGTACGTAGGTATATATGGGTGCAAGGGGTACGTCGGTGGTCCTTCGGGGTGCTCACGAGGCAGGGGGCACGCCTAGGGGGGTAGGGCGCGCCCCCACCCTCGTGGGCAGCCCGGGACTCCCCTGACATGCACTCCAAGTCTATCAGGTTGCTTTCCTTCCAAAAATAACTTCTCCAGTTGATTTCGTTCCGTTTTGACTCCGTCTGATATTCCTTTTCCCCGAAACACTAAAATAGGCATAAAACAACAAATCTGGGTTGGGCCTCCGGTTAATAGGTTAGTCCCAAAAATAATATAAAAGTGTATAATAAAGCCCATAATCATTCAAAACACATAGTAATATAGCATGAATGCTTCATAAATTATAGATACGTTGGAGACGTATCACAGGCACAGGTAGATGGCGCGATGTGCTGCCGAGGAGGAACTAGAGGCAGAGTTCAACAGACGCCTTGCGCGCGAGGTGATGGATACTTGTAACTCCAATGAATTGGAGCTTCTTTTACCAGAGGGCAGGGGAAGGAACCATATTCAGATCATTAGTTGGGCTAGGGCGAGAGCAGCCACGGCTCCACATCCATCCACCAGGGCCAAATGGCATCGTTTCTTTGATCGTTATGACTGAAGTAGTGAATATTTTGTTTTTAAGATTTTTGTTGTGAGGGAGCAATGTTTTAATGACTAAATGAATTCAACTGTTTTGTCTCTGAATGTGTTGTTTTGTCTGCATATGTTTGACATGTGCACTTTTGAACTGCTTGTTTATCTGAAGTTGAACTGATTTGTGGTCAAATGTTGCATGGCTTGTGTAATAACTATTTTCTACCAGCTGGCTGCCCACCTGCCTATTTATTATTTTTATAATCTGCGAGTCTCCCTGTCTATAAACTCTATCCATCTATGTGTGGTGTGTGGCCAAGTCTCCCCCATCCTTTTTCTTCCTTCTTCCATAATCAGATCTAGGTTCCTCCCTCTTCTCTTTGTTGCTTTTTTCCCTGTTCCTGTGTGTTCCATGGAGGATTGTTCATGCGGAAGCCTGGCAAAGATGGCGCGCATAGCTGACGGCTGTGTGTACGAATTTGGTTTGGAGCTCACCCAGACTCAGCGCCATGGGCAACTTTCTTGTCTGCTGTACAACAACCATGGGTTTCGTACACCCTATGTTTGTCGCATGACAGTTGGTGACTTGAAGGAATCATGGGTATGTGTTTCTATTCATTTTGTTTTCTACTTTTTTGTTGGTCTCTGTTTGAATCCCATGGACTGAATCTGCAGTTTAGTCTTATGAGTAGTTTGTCTATTTTTTTATTTGGTTTTGTCAGAATTTAACAGTAGGGATTTCTGTGTGTATTTGTTCATTACTTAATATTATTGTATCCATTTTTGTATAATCCTTGATATGTTTTTTGTCAGATGTTTTTACTGTAGGTGTATTGATATGTATATTTCTTCAGTTTAGTCAGTTCACATGTTTAGTTAGTTTTGTGTTACTGTTTTGGTTCAGATTTTTTCCATTTTAGTTTGTTATGCAAATCGTTCCTATATCTGTGTAAAAAATTCAGTTATGTCAGGTGTTCAATTTGTTTTGCACTCCCATGCCCATTTGCAGAAAATATAACCAGGATCAGGATTGTTGCTACTAGTTCCGGTGTTCTGAAGATGGAGACTTCAGACAAAAATGGGTATCAATTGATGGATGTTGTCTACCACATTGACTTTGATGGTTGCATCAACCTAACTACTGGGTGGAAGGAGTTTGTGGCAGAGTCTGGATTTGAGGATGGTGATGTGGTTATGGTTATGTTCTCCAGAGAAGATGACTCTCTGACGTTCAGAATTTATGTGTTGTAGGTTTAAATGTGGCAAATGACGCCGGTTGTGAGATTTGTGTGTGGTTGATTATGTCACAGTATTTTTTCTTTTAAAACATTTGCATGTGAGATGGTTGAATTGTATGGTTTGGAACAAGTTATGTAATGCTTTTCCTATTGTTTTGCTCAGGTATAACTGTTTTATTTATATATTATTTATATTAGTACTGGAACAATTTCTATAGTTGAACTGATGGGTATCCTTTGTTTTGACTGGTATATTTTTATGTTCATAACTCGCAGACGGTGCTATACGGTGATGTTGTTTTTAGAATTCCTTTTTGGGTATTGAGTTTGCTCAACTTACATTCTGTTAATGATAGTACTGAACTATTTTTAGATTGTCAATTACCAATCAAATTTGTTTGTTGTATAACATTTTTTCTTACGTTTTTACATGAATTTTGGAGCACATTTTTTTCTTTTTCATAGTTGAATAATGATAATTTTAGTATTTTTTAAAATTAAAATTTTTTAATCTTTGCTGCACAGTACTATTTTTTTGTACTTGAACCTTATGAATTGTATTAGTTGAACTTTTTATAAATTCATTTCTGAAATTTTTATTTACAATCTTCTATGTTTAATTTTCCAAAAAAATTATATATTTTTTTATTTTTTTTACTTCTTACCATTAAGATGTGTTTGAACTTTTTACAATATTTTTGTTTATTAACTGATTTTCTTGTGAGATTTTTTTAAAATTATCTACATTTTGTTTTTTTTGTCGTGTGTGATCTGCTGGATTTTTGTAATGGGGCGAAGTACTGTGTTGGGACATCGGCCTGAGTTGTTGTTTTCGGCCCGGATAGCTCGCCCGCGCGGCTGTGCAGCACGGCGTGCGCATGCACTATGGGTTTAGTCCCACCTCGCTAGACGAGGGGGCTCTAGACCTGTTTATAAGCGTAGCCGAGGCTCACCAGTCGAACTCCTATGAACACTTACCAGAGCGCTTATACACGGCGCTCGCTCTCTCTCTCTTGACCTGTGGGCCCTGGACGGCAGGCCCTGCGTTTGTGCGGATTACTAGGGATTCGCCCACGGGCTCGAGTTCAAGTATCTAGCATTGTCAGGGCCTGTGCCTTTCCTTGGGTGGTCAACTTTTTCCTTTTTTGTTGTTTGAATCTAGTACTTGACTCCACCGGTAACTTGGACTGGTACTTTTTTGTCCTTGGGCGGTCAATTTTTTTTATTTTTTTTGTTTGTTTGAATCTAGTACTTGACTCCACTAGTGACTTGGACTGACGGTCAATTTTTTTCCTTTTTTGTTGTTTGAATCTAGTACTTGACTCCACCAGTAACTTGGACTGGTACTTTTTTGTCCTTGGGCGGACAATTTTTTTTCCTTTTTTTGTTTGTTTGAATCTAGTACTTGACTCCACTAGTGACTTGGACTGATAACTCTTTTTGTTCTAGTTCTTGTTAGTTTTGTTCTACGAACGAGCTGTAGCAGGCGACGACGCGGCGTGCCACGGCGTCGCATGTGGAGGCGAGTCTGTAACATGACTTGCCCCCGCCCCGCATCTGTGATGCACGGATAATTAAGCTACAGTAACTCTCTACTAATGATGCCACGTCACCTCCATTACGGTTACTAATCTCGTGTTTGTGATGCCCGGGTATTTAAGCTACAGTGAGCCTCTGCTAATGATGCCACGTCACCTCATTTACTGTTGCTAATCTCGCGACGGTTCGAAACTTTTTAAATTAAAAATTTAAATATTGTCAAACATCAAAACAAAAATGTTCGGTTAGTGCCAAATATTACATAGGTAATTATAATAAAGAAAACACAAATTTATAAAATACTTATGTGCCCTAAGTTGAATTAAAACAATAAAAGTAAATAAATAAAAGAAAAGAAAAAAAACAACAAAAGAGAGAAAGAGAAGCCCCCCCCCTCCTGGACCGCGGCCCAGCTCACCACCAGGCCGGCCCAGGCCCGGCCCCCCGGCCCCCCCATAACCCCCTGGGCGACCGAACCCTAGCCCGACACCCTCCACTTCCCCCACGATCCCCTTCTCCTCTCCCCCACCGATCTGGATCGGGATCGGCCCCGATCCCGTCGACCCCGACCACCTCGCCTCGCCGCCGCCAGGCCTCGTCGCCGCCGAACGCCGCCTCCTCGCCCTCCTCCTCGCCGGTTGTCCCCGACCGCCCCCGAGCATGCTGCCTAGACCCTACGCGCCCCCCCCCACCGTGAGCATCGCCCCGCTCCTCCCCCTCTGCTCCCGTCGCCGGATCCGGCCGCGCTCGCGTACCCCCCCTCCCCTCGCGCCTCCTCCGCTCGGCCGGGGCCTCTTCCCCCCCCCCCCCGCCGCGCCAGGCCGTTCCGCCCCCGGCCCTCCCTCTCTCTTCCTCGTCCGCGACCGCGCGAGCCCCGCCATGGCCGCGCACGCCGGCCCGCCGCTCGGAGGCCTCCCCTCCCTCGCCGGACCTCCCACACGGAGCTCCTCCTCGCCTCGGCACCGCTCGGGTAGCCCCGTGCCGGCCGCGCCCCTTATCGCCACCACCGAGCCACGGCCCCGGCGAGCACGCCCGCGCCCGAGGGCCGCCGTCGCCGCCACGCCGGGTTGCGCACTGCCGCACCCCGCGCCTCCCTCTCGCCTCGTCCCTGGCCACGCCCCCTGCGCCCCGTAGCCCCGTTCCCGCAACCTCCCGGACGCCACCACCGCCTCCACTCGCCGCCGGCGAAGATTCCAGCCATTACGGCCCGCGCCACCATCACGGTTGGATGCGGCCCAGCCCCACCCTTCAAACGCGCCCGAACAGGGCTCGAATGGCGCGCCATAGCGCGATTCCGGCCATCTCCGGCGTTCGGCCGCCGCGGATGGCCTCGCCGGCGTTGCTCCGGCGCCGGCGCTGACCTGGCACCGACGTGGCCCGCCTCTGGGTCGCTGCCCGTGGCCCCCTGGACTCGGTTGACCACGTTGACCGTGGTCAACAGTGCTGACTGGGCACTCAGTGCCACTGACCACAGGGTCCCACCCCAGAACGTTAAAAAATAAATAAATAATAATTAAAATATTAATTAATTAATTAAGTAAATAATTAATTTAATTAATCCTGATTAATTAACCTAATGGCTAATTAACCTAATTAACTACTGTTAATTAACTAACAGAGTATGACGAACGGGACCCACATGTCAGGTTGACCAAGTCAACCCTGATGACTGCTGACGTCAGCATGACATCATGCTGACGTCATAAATCCATTTTTTTGAATTAATTAATTAATTAGTTAAATTCCAGAAATTAATAAAATCTTTAGAAAATCATATCTTTTAATCCGTAACTCGGATTAAAATATTTTCAACATGAAAGTTGCTCAGAACGACGTGACGAATCCGGATACGCAGTCCGTTCGTCCGCCACACACCCCTAACCTATCGAACTCGCAACTTTCCCCCTCCGGCTCCTCTGCCCGAAAACACGAAACACCGGGAATACTTTCCCGGATGATTCCCCCCTTAACCGGTACCACCTCATACCACGTTAGGGCACACCTAGCATCGTTACTTGTCATGTCATGCATCGATATGCATTTGTTTGCATTGTATTCATTGTTTCTTCCCCCTCTTCTCTCCGGTAGACTACGAGACCGACGCTGCTGCTGCCCAGTTCGACTACGGAGTTGACGACCCCTCCTTCTTGCCAGAGCAACCAGGCAAGCCCCCCCCTTGATCACCAGATATCGCCTATTCTCTCTATACTGCTTGCATTAGAGTAGTGTAGCCTGTTACTGCTTTCCGTTGATCCTATTCTGATGCATAGCCTGACATTGTTGCTACATCTGTTGATACCTTACCTGCAATCCTAAATGCTTAGTATAGGATGCTAGTTTATCATCATTGGCCCTACATTCTTGTCAGTCTGCCTTGCTATACTATTGGGCCGTGATCACTCGGGAGGTGATCACGGGTATATACTATACATACATACATACTATACAGATGGTGACTAAAGTCGGGTCAGCTCGAAGAGTACCCGCGAGTGATTCACGGATTGGGGGCTGAAAGGACCTTTGTCCCGACGGCCCTCTGTGTGGATCTTTGTGGCGGAGCGACAGGGCAGGTTGAGACCGCCTAGGAGAGAGGTGGGCCTGGCCCTGTTCGGTGTTCGCGGATACTTAACACGCTTAACGAGATCTTGGTATTTGATCTGAGTTGGCTACGAGCTTATACGCACTAACCATCTACGCGGGAGTAGTTATGGGTATCCCGACGTCGTGGTATCAGCCGAAGCACTTCAGACGTCAGCGACGGAGCGGCGCGCGCCGAATTGGACTGGAACGCCACTAGGCTAGGTCTGCTTTCGGCCGCCCTCGCAACGTGCAGGTGTGCTATGGGCGATGGGCCCAGACCCCTGTGCGCTTAGGTTTAGACCGGCGTGCTGGCCTCTCTGTTGTGCCTAGGTGGGGCTGCGACGTGTTGATCTTCCACGGCCGGGCATGACCCAGGAAAGTGTGTCCGGCCAAATGGGATCAAGCTTGCTGGGTAAGTTGGTGCACCCCTGCAGGGAAGTTAATCTATTCGAATAGCCGTGATCTTCGGTAACAGGACGACTTGGAGTTGTACCTTGACCTTATGACAACTAGAACCGGATACTTAATAAAACACACCCTTCCAAGTGCCAGATACAACCGGTGGTCGCTCTCCCTCAGGGATACGAGGGGAGGATCGCCGGGTAGGATATGCTATGCGATGCTACTTGGAGGACTTCGACCTACCCTCTTCTGCCTGTTGCAAGACGAAGGTGACCAGAAGCGTAGTCTTCGATAAGACTAGCTATCCCCCCTTATTCTGGCATTCTGCAGTTCAGTCCACTGATATGGCCCTTTACACATATACCCATGCATATGTAGTGTAGTTCCTTGCTTGCGAGTACTTTGGATGAGTACTCACGGTTGCTTTCTCCCCCCTTTTTCCCCCTTTCCCTTCTTTCTGGTTGTCGCAACCAGATGCTGGAGTCCAGGAGCCAGACGCCACCGTCGACGACGACCCCTACTACACCGGAGGTGCCTACTACTACGTGCTGCCCGCTGACGACGACCTGGAGTAGTTTAGGAGGATCCCAGGCAGGAGGCCTGCGCCTCTTTCGATCTGTATCCCAGTTTGTGCTAGCCTTCTTAAGGCAACTTGTTTAACTTATGTCTGTACTCAGATATTGTTGCTTCCGCTGACTCGTCTATGATCGAGCACTTGTATTCGAGCCCTCGAGGCCCCTGGCTTGTATTATGATGCTTGTATGACTTATTTATGTTTTAGAGTTGTGTTGTGATATCTTCCCGTGAGTCCCTGATCTTGATCGTACACATTTGCGTGCATGATTAGTGTACGATTGAATCGGGGGCGTCACAAGTTGGTATCAGAGCCGACTGCCTGTAGGAATCCCCCTTTCCAACTCCTTGGCCGAAGTCGAGTCTAGTCGTTGAAAAACTTTTACTAACATGGCTGTGTGGCCCATGGGCCCACGTCGCCATCGGGAGGTATTAGGATCTTTTATTCCTCGACCTTTACTCTGGGATTCTGAACCCTCTTCTATTCGGGTTAAACGATTTTTACTAAAAAGTAACTTTAGGTTCTCGAAAATACTTTCTCCCGGAGAGCCCCTTCAGTCCAGATGGTCACCGACTGCACCAGAAGATTTCGGAGATACTCTTTGATATTCTCTCGAGACTTTGTGCCCATCACTTTTGCTATTCCCGACCACCGATAAATCCTTATGGATAACTACTTACACTTGCCATTCTTACGATCATTCCCCATTGTTCTTGTTATTACAAGATACCCGAAGTTTTCTCTATTGTTCCGAGAATACTTCGTGCCTACTGCCTAGCGGTTCTTTGCCACATGAATACCCCTTCAAATAAATCCCCGCACTTGTCAAGTATCCGCCCATCCCCAGTTGTTCATGAGTTTCACAAAAGTCTTCAAAATACTATTCGATCTTCCGAAAATCCTCTGGAGCCTTTGGCTCTTGAAATTCTTGCTTGCTCGCATTATGGTTAATCCCATAAGTCTCGTAGTCTTAATGACATTCCTTGTCATTATCATTTTGAGTCTGTTGACTCAATATGTTTGCGAATGCACGCAATCATCATTGATCCTTATAAATTACTTCTCCGGCTAAGCTGCCATTCTTTTAACTGGAATTGGTTCTCGACCAATCCAATTGTCATTGATTGTACCCTAAGGCTATTCAACTTATCCATCCCTACTCAGAGCATTGCTTCTGATCCCTTGATTTGGAAATCATAATTCCTTTGCATTTGACAATTGAGTTAGTCAGTTGTTTCTATAATCTGATCTCCTTGCAATCTTCTTCCTCTAGTTGAGTACCGATGCTCACGTCAGATCCCTTGTGGACCACCAGATCCTTTGTTGGATTTTATCTGACAACGCCCTTCATATTCAATAACCTTGTGAGCCTTTCCTCTGATACATAATGCCTTTGGTAAATTGTATCCTCTGCTTTCTTAACCATGCTCTGTCTTCGAGCTTGAGTTAATTACTTCTAAAGATTCTGGTATATGATTCTAAGATGCCCCGATGGGTTGAACCTATGCCTTCCTTAATAGGTGTGAACTCGAAAGTTTTCACGAGTCGTACTCTTCTGGTATTTTGCCAGATAAATTTCAAAACTACAACTTCATTGAGCGCGAGAAGTGAATGAAAGGTTGTGCATTGGAGAAGTGGGAGTCGACCTTGAACTTTGCGTTCATGCCCATGGACACGATGTACATCTTCTCATCGAAGCTTCTTTTAAAATCAATTATTCCCTTGGTATAAGTTCATCTTATATCTGAGATCTGGCCTTTTTGCAATCGTGGTTCTGACCATGTTCTCCTTTAAATATCATGTCCTGTGCAAGTTTAAGCACTTGTCTTCTATAGAGCAATACCCCAGTTCAACTTCTAGTTTGATCTGTCGTCGAGTATTACCACCTGGTATCTCGAGATTATCTTGGAACTGCATAATTTCTTATGAGTTCTTCATCAAGTACTACATACTCACCGATTACAGTTTTTCATGGGCTCGGAGTTATTGAACACTCAAAGACACCGATAACTGAACCGAGTCCGCTCTACGGTTCAACAACTCTTCAGTAAGCTTCTATAAGTACGAGTTTGTACCCGATCACGCCATTCCTAGCCTGTTTGGCTATATCATTGTCGTGACGATTCTAACGGTGCTACCTGGTCCTTATTCTCGGAGCACCAATTTTCGACGATGAACTAACCTTACGTCGATTTTCCTCGTCATACCCTTTCACCTTAAACAACAAGCTTGAGTTCGAGTTTGTGTCGTACCCATGGTTCCAATGACTTTTGGCATCATCATTCCTTTGACTTGATGTCGTCGCTGATTGATTACTTCTTCATGAAATCTGTCGACAAATGTGTCGTGATCCTCATCAACCTTATGAGTTCTTCCAGGATATCAATTGAATTCATGATGAGAAATACCATCCTTGTCCCTCGATGATTTGAGTTATCATCGGCAACATTCTTGCCTTCCCCCCCCCCAACACAAACTTGTTCACAATTTGTGTTGTACCTTGGTTTCCTTGCTATCCAGTAATTGTTCTTCTTTACCTTGGAGTATTACCGTCCTTTATGTCAAGAATGTTCTGAGATTTGTTCCACCTCTTGAGAATTCTTGACATAGAAATACTTCTCACCATCACCATTCTTTCTTGGTCCCTGTGTTAATTCCAACAAGTGAACGGTGTTGTTTGGATTCTTTCCTTCTAGCAACCCTATCTCTTTGAAGTTAATGGTCGAAAGTTCATTCTTAGGCTATTGATTATTGCATCACCATTCTGACATTGGTCGTGCAACCCAACCCATATTTCGGGCGCACCTTTCAACCAATGTTTAATTGTGTATGTTTTCCTCGAGCATACTTCCTTATATCATTTGATCTGACAAATGTTATCTCCTTGTTCACTTAATTGTGGACATCCATCTTTTGGGAATCTCGGTGAATTGCCGTTGAGTTCACCAGACACCTCCTTGTCCTCTCCTTGGGTTAATGATGGACTCTTGATAACGGAAATCACTTCATAGTTCATTTCCCCGAGAATCTTACAATGTCATCTCGTCAATTTGCGTTGCACCTTTTCTTCTCAGGTATCCTAAGTCTGAGGTATCCTGACACCAACCGGATCTGAATCTCGGTCAGATATGATGGTTGGGACATATCTCCAAGAGTTGTAACATTGATCTCTACGTGACCCGGTAACATGATGTCATGCCTAGCACCCCCCCCCCCGGCTGGAGGACCTATCATTATGATTTCTTTTGCAAGATAACCATTCTTCCTGGAGGAAGTTGTAAGACTTATCCTACAAGTTGTTCCTAATGGATCCTTCCTATATCCAAAGTCTGACCTTTGCTTGAAGACCATGTCAATGCTATCTCGAAGCATGTCTCTGGTACTCCGGTTTTCAACAAGACCATTTGAAGCCCAATGCTAAATGTTTCTTGCTCAATTATCCAAACACCGTTGTATGGGTAATGTCATGAAATTTCTCTCCCCTTACCTACAGGGTTTTCTACCTTATCTTCTGTCGTGGATATCTTGCTCTGCTTGTCGTTGGAAAGGATATACCCCCTGAAATAGGTGTGGATACACATTTTCCTTTCCATTGTTTTGATTAAACCTGACAATCACTTTCCTTTCCAATTGTTTTGTTTAACCTTTCTATGATCTATATGACATAAGCAGTAATATCTCCCTGCTTATGTAAACACCGTGGTGTACAACTCGATCAGTAAGACCCTGTTACTATTGTTGATGACATTTCGGTAACCACCGATGGACGAGAACTTTGCCTACTGGTCCGCCTCGTTCAACGAGCAGGAAAATGGTTCTCTTCGTCCCTCGCCCTTGGTATCGACATGGTTGCCAACATAACAGATAGGCTACCCTCTGGCATGCCTCGCTATTGTGACCGTGCAAGATGTCAGCCCCCCTTCCTACCTTTAACCCACATGGTGGGCCCATAACCCACAGTTCCACAGGATCGAAACCTGACTCTCCTGTACCACCTGTTGGCAAAGTTATTCCTCGTGCTTGACTTTGTATGTAATTCACGGGCCACTTGCCTGTTGATCTATTCTGGTATCGAACACAATACTTATTCCCGTTGCTCAGAACCCCTTTCGCACTCTGCTTCAGGCAATGAACGATTGCCTATCCGCTTGAAACTTCTTATTGCACCGTCTTACTTTGCTCTCGATATGTGTAATTTGTTCAACTCGAGAGATACTCATATGTTTATTCCTGGGATACCCCCAGATGAATTTCCCTTATAACATCCTATCATTGTAGAGCTGCCCCTTACCTATTCGTAAGTACGATGGAGCTCCCTGAAGAAAGGACGACAACTTCCTCATGATGCTTTGGAATAAATAATTGGAGGCATCAACGAAAGGGATTAACTTCTTCAAGAAGATCCATTAGAATAACCAGAACTCCCCCCCCTTACTCCCCTCTTAAATCTCGGGACGAGATTTCTTGTAGTGGAGGAGAATTGTGATGCCCGGGTATTTAAGCTACAGTGAGCCTCTGCTAATGATGCCACGTCACCTCATTTACTGTTGCTAATCTCGCGACGGTTCGAAACTTTTTAAATTAAAAATTTAAATATTGTCAAACATCAAAAAATTTTCAAACATCAAAACAAAAATGTTCGGTTAGTGCCAAATATTACATAGGTAATTATAATAAAGAAAACACAAATTTATAAAATACTTATGTGCCCTAAGTTGAATTAAAACAATAAAAGTAAATAAATAAAAGAAAAGAAAAAAAACAACAAAAGAGAGAAAGAGAAGCCCCCCCTCCTGGACCGCGGCCTAGCTGGCCACCAGGCCGGCCCACCCTGGCCCCCCCATAACCCCCTGGGCGACCGAACCCTAGCCCGACACCCTCCACTTCCCCCACGATCCCCTTCTCCTCTCCCCCACCGATCTGGATCGGGATCGGCCCCGATCCCGTCGACCCCGACCACCTCGCCTCGCTGCCGCCAGGCCTCGTCGCCGCCGAACGCCGCCTCCTCGCCCTCCTCCTCGCCGGTCGTCCCCGACCGCCCCCGAGCACGCTGCCTAGACCCTACGCGCCCCCCCCCCACCGTGAGCATCGCCCCGCTCCTCCCCCTCTGCTCCCGTCGCCGGATCCGGCCGCGCCCGCGTACCCCCCTCCCCTCGCGCCTCCTCCGCTCGGCCGGGGCCTCTCCCCCCCCCCGCCGCGCCAGGCCGTTCCGCCCCCGGCCCTCCCTCTCTCTTCCTCGCCCGCGACCGCGCGAGCCCCGCCGTGGCCGCGCACGCCGGCCCGCCGCTCGGAGGCCTCCCCTCCCTCGCCGGACCTCCCACACGGAGCTCCTCCTCGCCTCGGCACCGCTCGGGTAGCCCCGTGCCGGCCGCGCCCCTTATCGCCACCACCGAGCCACGGCCCCGGCGAGCACGCCCGCGCCCGAGGGCCGCCGTCGCCGCCACGCCGGGTTGCGCACTGCCGCACCCCGCGCCTCCCTCTCGCCCCGTCCCTGGCCACGCCCCCTGCGCCCCGTAGCCCCGTTCCCGCAACCTCCCGAACGCCACCACCGCCTCCACTCGCCGCCGGCGAAGATTCCGGCCATTACGGCCCGCGCCACCATCACGGTTGGATGCGGCCCAGCCCCACCCTTCGAACGCGCCCGAACAGGGCTCGAATGGCGCGCCATAGCGCGATTCCGGCCATCTCCGGCGTTCGGCCGCCGCGGATGGCCTCGCCGGCGTTGCTCCGGCGCCGGCGCTGACCTGGCACCGACGTGGCCCGCCTCTGGGTCGCTGCCCGTGGCCCCCCTGGACTCGGTTGACCACGTTGACCGTGGTCAACAATGCTGACTGGGCACTCAGTGCCACTGACCACAGGGTCCCACCCCAGAACGTTAAAAAATAAATAAATAATAATTAAAATATTAATTAATTAATTAAGTAAATAATTAATTTAATTAATCCTGATTAATTAACCTAATGGCTAATTAACCTAATTAACTACTGTTAATTAACTAACAGAGTATGACGAACGGGACCCACATGTCAGGTTGACCAAGTCAACCCTGATGACTGCTGACGTCAGCATGACATCATGCTGACGTCATAAATCCATTTTTTTGAATTAATTAATTAATTAGTTAAATTCCAGAAATTAATAAAATCTTTAGAAAATCATATCTTTTAATCCGTAACTCGGATTAAAATATTTTCAACATGAAAGTTGCTCAGAACGACGTGACGAATCCGGATACGCAGTCCGTTCGTCCGCCACACACCCCTAACCTATCGAACTCGCAACTTTCCCCCTCCGGCTCCTCTGCCCGAAAACACGAAACACCGGGAATACTTTCCCGGATGATTCCCCCCTTAACCAGTACCACCTCATACCACGTTAGGGCACACCTAGCATCGTTACTTGTCATGTCATGCATCGATATGCATTTGTTTGCATTGTATTCATTGTTTCTTCCCCCTCTTCTCTCCGGTAGACTACGAGACCGACGCTGCTGCTGCCCAGTTCGACTACGGAGTTGACGACCCCTCCTTCTTGCCAGAGCAACCAGGCAAGCCCCCCCCTTGATCACCAGATATCGCCTATTCTCTCTATACTGCTTGCATTAGAGTAGTGTAGCATGTTACTGCTTTCCGTTGATCCTATTCTGATGCATAGCCTGACATTGTTGCTACATCTGTTGATACCTTACCTGCAATCCTAAATGCTTAGTATAGGATGCTAGTTTATCATCATTGGCCCTACATTCTTGTCAGTCTGCCTTGCTATACTATTGGGCCGTGATCACTCGGGAGGTGATCACGGGTATATACTATACATACATACATACTATACAGATGGTGACTAAAGTCGGGTCAGCTCGAAGAGTACCCGCGAGTGATTCACGGATTGGGGGCTGAAAGGACCTTTGTCCCGACGGCCCTCTGTGTGGATCTTTGTGGCGGAGCGACAGGGCAGGTTGAGACCGCCTAGGAGAGAGGTGGGCCTGGCCCTGTTCGGTGTTCGCGGATACTTAACACGCTTAACGAGATCTTGGTATTTGATCTGAGTTGGCTACGAGCTTATACGCACTAACCATCTACGCGGGAGTAGTTATGGGTATCCCGACGTCGTGGTATCAGCCGAAGCACTTCAGACGTCAGCGACGGAGCGGCGCGCGCCGAATTGGACTGGAACGCCACTAGGCTAGGTCTGCTTTCGGCCGCCCTCGCAACGTGCAGGTGTGCTATGGGCGATGGGCCCAGACCCCTGTGCGCTTAGGTTTAGACCGGCGTGCTGGCCTCTCTGTTGTGCCTAGGTGGGGCTGCGACGTGTTGATCTTCCGCGGCCGGGCATGACCCAGGAAAGTGTGTCCGACCAAATGGGATCAAGCGTGCTGGGTAAGTTGGTGCACCCCTGCAGGGAAGTTAATCTATTCGAATAGCCGTGATCTTCGGTAACAGGACGACTTGGAGTTGTACCTTGACCTTATGACAACTAGAACCGGATACTTAATAAAACACACCCTTCCAAGTGCCAGATACAACCGGTGGTCGCTCTCCCTCAGGGATACGAGGGGAGGATCGCCGGGTAGGATATGCTATGCGATGCTACTTGGAGGACTTCGACCTACCCTCTTCTGCCTGTTGCAAGACGAAGGTGACCAGAAGCGTAGTCTTCGATAAGACTAGCTATCCCCCCTTATTCTGGCATTCTGCAGTTCAGTCCACTGATATGGCCCTTTACACATATACCCATGCATATGTAGTGTAGTTCCTTGCTTGCGAGTACTTTGGATGAGTACTCACGGTTGCTTTCTCCCCCCTTTTTCCCCCTTTCCCTTCTTTCTGGTTGTCGCAACCAGATGCTGGAGTCCAGGAGCCAGACGCCACCGTCGACGACGACCCCTACTACACCGGAGGTGCCTACTACTACGTGCTGCCCGCTGACGACGACCTGGAGTAGTTTAGGAGGATCCCAGGCAGGAGGCCTGCGCCTCTTTCGATCTGTATCCCAGTTTGTGCTAGCCTTCTTAAGGCAACTTGTTTAACTTATGTCTGTACTCAGATATTGTTGGTTCCGCTGACTCGTCTATGATCGAGCACCTGTATTCGAGCCCTCGAGGCCCCTGGCTTGTATTATGATGCTTGTATGACTTATTTATGTTTTAGAGTTGTGTTGTGATATCTTCTCGTGAGTCCCTGATCTTGATCGTACACATTTGCGTGCATGATTAGTGTATGATTGAATCGGGGGCGTCACAGTGTTAGTTCGAAACCGATTCAAATCCAAATTCAAAATCAAACAAACAATAAAAGTTTTCCAATCTTAAATCTAAAATGTTCGGAGGGAGCCAAATAATGCATAAGTAATAATGGTGGAGAAACCAACCTCTTTGAAAGTGTTTGATTGTCCTAAAGTAAATAATATAGTAGCAAAACAATTAGTTAAATGGTTTTTACAATTAATACATTACTAAACTGTTCTATCTAGTTGCCCAAACTTATGTGGCAGTAGTATAATTATTTAGTCTAAATTAGGGACTACTTTTATAAATTACAAAAATTAAAATAAGTAGGAACTAAAAGAAACAGAAAAGAAAAATAAGAAAAGGGAAAAGACTAAAAACCAAAAGAAATAAAAAGAAAACCCCCACTGGGCCACGACCCAGCTGGCCTCTGCACCCACCAGGCCGGTCCAATCGGCCCAGCCGCCCCCCACCTGCTCCCAACCCCACTCGGTCGCCTTCCACCTCGCTACAGGGGAATCCGACCGAGGCGCGCCCGTCGGTCGTCCCCGACCACCTCGCCATTCCCGCTGGGGGAAGATAAGGACGCCACTCCGTGCAGCCCCCTCGGCCTCCTCGCTTCCCCTCCACTTGCCTCTCCCACTTCTTCCCCACACTCGCCCTCTTGTCGATCTGGAGGAGACCACCACCACCGTCGCCATGGCCGGCGTCTTCCTCGCGCCCACCGACCACCCCTTGGTGTAGGACCGTGTTCAGGAGCCCGGCTGCGTCCCTCTGCTTCATCCGCGCTGAAGAACGCGAGCACCACGCCACCGCATCGACCGAATCAACCTCATCCTCCCCACGGCTGCTGCTGGCGATCTTCTTCGAATCCGGCGACGCCTGCTGCTCCTAATCTATCGACGGGTCCTCGTGTGCCTACACAGTGAGCTCCTCTGCCAATTCCCCCCTTTCCCTTTCCGTTCGTCGCTGTTTGTCGTCGTCACCGAGCTCGGATGTCCTCGTCCATGGCCATACTCAAGTTTCCGCGTATGCGTGCGCCCCCAGCGACTCGCGCGCCTTAGCCCTCCGCCGCCACGCTCCTGCTGCTTGCTAGCCACGCCGCTGCTTTGCGGCTTGACCGAAGCTCTGCTGCCGTAGCCGGCCGCTGCTGTTGCCTGATGCTGCCGCTCCTTGCTGATGTCGCCGCCGCTGCCTGTGTGCGCCGGTGCCCACTGTGGCCCGTGCTTGCTGGCCGCGACCCGCGCACCATGCCCATTGTTGTTCCCGTCCGCCCTTGGTGCGCTCCCCTTGTGCCTGCATTTGGTTGTGTCCATGGCGCCGTGCGCGTGTGCATACATGTGTGCCAAACCATCAGTGAGCCGCGACTGGTACTCTACTTGATGAGGCTGGCCCATTTTAGCTAAGGATTAACAGGAGTTTAGTTAGGGATTGATTAGTGGTTAGGTTAGCGTCTTGACACCCTAAAAAAAGGTTAGCGTCTTGACCCCATGGCTAGTGGACCCTATTCACTTAATTAGTCCATTAACAAATTCTAATGACTTGTGCACTGAAGAGTGGTCCCCACCTGCAATTTGACTGGTCAAGTCCACAGTCAATATGTTGACCGCTAACTGGACTGCTGACTCAGCCCCTGGACCCCACTGTCAGCCTCTGCTGACTGCGCAGTTAACCCAGTCAACTAGCCCTACCTGTCAGCCTCACTAGCACCTCTTTGGGAGCACTTCTGTGTACCCATAGCATTTATTATTTAAATGAATTTTGAATTAAATTAAATCCAAAAAATTTAGAAAATAATTTCAAACTTTAAAACTTAATAGAAAATAAACCGTAGCTCAGATGAAAATGTTTTCTACATGAAAGTTGCTCAGAACGACGAGACGAATCCGAACACGCAGCCCGTTTGTCCGCCACACATTACTAGCATAGCGAACACGCAACTTTCCCCCTTTGGTTCATTTTTCCGAAAACGCGAAACACCGGGATACTTTCCCGGATGTCCCCCCCTTCACCGGTATCACCTACTACCGCGTTAGGGCACACCGAACACTGCATATAATCTTGTTACGCTTTGTGATGCTTTGATTGCTCTGTTGTTTATTGTGCTCCCTCTCCGTTACTTCTTTCCGATAGACCCCGAGACTGCCGGCGACCCCCAGTTCGACTACGGTGTTGACGACCCCTCCTTCTTGCCAGAGCAACCAGGCAAGCCCCCCCTTGATCACCAAACATCGCCTATTCTTCTCTATACTGCTTGCATTAGAGTAGTGTAGCATGTTACTGTTCGGTTACTCCTATTCTGTTGCATAGCCTGTCATTGTTGCTATAGTCATTGATACCTTAGCCGCAATCCTAAATGCTTAGTATAGGATGCTAGTTTATCATCATTGGCCCTACATTCTTGTCAGTTTGCCTTGCTATACTATTGGGCCGTGATCACTTGGGAGGTGATCACGGGTATATACTATACATATATACATACTATATAGATGGTGACTAAAGTCGGGTTGGCTCGTTGAGTACCCGCAAGTGATTCTGATGTGGGGGCTGAAAGGACAGGTGGCTCCATCCCGGTAGAGGTGGGCCTGGGTTCCCGACGGCCCCCGACTGTTACTATGTGGCGGAGCGACAGGGCAGGTTGAGACCACCTAGGCGAGAGGTGGGCCTGGCCCTGGTCGGCGTCCACGGTTACTTCATAATAACACGCTTAACGAGATCTTGGTATTTGATCTGAGTCTGGCCACTGGCCTATACGCACTAACCAACTACGCGGGAAAGATATGGGCACTCGACGTCGTGGTATCAGCCGAAGCCTTCTTGACGTCAGCGACGGAGCGGCGCGCGCCGGATTGGACTGGAACGCCTGCTCTTGTATTAGGGAGGCTAGGTCTGCTTCCGACCGCCCTCGCAACGTGCAGGTGTGCAATGGGCGATGGGCCCAGACCCCTGCGCGCATAGGATTTAGACCGGCGTGCTGACCTCTCTGTTGTGCCTAGGTGGGGCTGCGACGTGTTGATCTTCCGAGGCCGGGCATGACCCAGGAAAGTGTGTCCGGTCAAATGGGATCGAGCGTGTTGGGTTATGTGGTGCACCCCTGCAGGGAAGTTTATCTATTCGAATAGCCGTGTCCCTCGGTAAAAGGACGACCCAGAGTTGTACCTTGAGCTTATGACAACTAGAACCGGATACTTAATAAAACACACCCAGACAAGTTCCACAGACAACCCGGTGATCGCTTTTCCACAGGGCGACGAGGGGAGGATCGCCGGGTAGGATTATGCTATGCGATGCTACTTGGAGGACTACAATCTACTCTCTTCTACATGCTGCAAGATGGAGGCTGCCAGAAGCGTAGTCTTCAATAGTACTAGCTATCCCCCTCTTATTCTGGCATTCTGCAGTTCAGTCCACCGATATTGCCTCTTTACACATATACCCATGCATATGTAGTGTAGATCCTTGCTTGCGAGTACTTTGGATGAGTACTAACGGTTGCTTTGCTCCCTCTTTTCCCCCGTTTTCCTCTTCTTCTCGGATGCCGCAACCAGACGTTGGAGCCCAGGAGCCAGACGCCACCGTCGACGACGACTACTACACTGGAGGTGCCTACTACTATGTGCAGGCCGCTGACGACGACCAGGAGTAGTTTAGGAGGATCCCAGGCAGGAGGCCTGCGCCTCTTTTGATCTATATCCCAGTTTGTGCTAGCCTTCTTAAGGCAAACTTGTTTAACTTATGTCTGTACTCAGATATTGTTGCTTCCGCTGACTCGTCTATGATCGAGCACTTGTATTCGAGCCCTCGAGGCCCCTGGCTTGTAATAAGTTGCTTGTATGACTTATTTATGTTTTTAGAGTTGTGTTGTGATATCTTCCCGTGAGTCCCTGATCTTGATCGTACACGTTTGCGTGCATGATTAGTGTACGATTGAATCGGGGGCGTCACAGCATCGAGGGGCATAGTTGTACTGACACATCTTCCTTGTATGGACTTGCCCCATTATCTATCTTAGGGGTGTGTGTGGGTGCGTGTGGGGGGGGGGGACAGAATAACCGCACTACGCCTGTCAAACGAGCACACTGGCGCGTTAGCGTGAGGCCGAGCCGGGGGAGGGGGGGGGAGGGACCCCCCCCTTCCCCATCCCGGCGAGGCCGAGCCAGGAACGAGCCGTAGCAGGCTTCTGCAAATGACATTCACCAATTTTGGGATTAATCTGATTTTGTTTTCAGTCGAACTGATGAACGTTCATGTTCAACACTGATGTACTGATGTACTGTTTTTTAGCACTGCTTGTAAACTAGACATGAACTGATGCATGACTTCTCTTTTGTTCATCTATAACTTATGCAACTACACTAGAAGTACTCCTAGTTTATGTATCATTGAACTTACTGTGTAACTGTGGCACTCTCTTAGTACTATCTACTTGGACTGATGCATAAGTTTAAGTTTTTTTACTTGAACTGAAGCTAGCATATTAGAGGTACTGACAATAACCTCGATATCCTAATCGTGCATCAATGCATCTATATTACAAGTACTGCTAGTTTATGTATCAATGAACTTACTGTGTAACAATTTTATATTTTTTTCCAGTAACAGTTTTGTTACTCGTTCAAACTGACGCAACTACATGACTTGTACTCTTAGAAATAACAACATACAACTTTTAGTGGTAGCTGAACCTTAGTACTATCTACTTGGACTGATGCATAAGTTTAAGTTTCTTTACTTGAACTGAAGCTAGCATATTAGAGGTACTAACAGTAACCTCGACATCCTAATCGTGCATCAATGCATTTACATTACAAGTACTGCTAGTTTATGTATCATTGAACTTACTGTGTAACAATTTTATATGTTTTTCAGTAATAGTTTTGTTACTCGTTCGAATTGACGCAACTACATGACTTGTACTCTTAGAAATAATAACATACAACTTTCAGTGGTAGCTGAACCTTAGTACTATCTACTTGGACTGATGCATAAGTTTAAGTTTTTTTAACTTGAACTAAAGCTAGCATATTAGAGGTACTGACAGTAACATCAACATCCTAATCATGCATCAAGTGGCAGGGGTGTAAATGAACTGATGCAAGCATTTGCAATGTACCATCGGGTTCTTCTTCTTAGCAGGACTGATGAACTGATGGACTAACACAAACGTGGGAAGCAGACATTACCTCCAGTGGACTGACTTCTTCTTCTACCTCTCGTGGGCGTCGTACTGGCATGCTCTTGGGAGGCGGCGCCATTGACGCAGCTCCTGCTCGTGGTGGACGTCTGGCAAAGAGGTTCGTTGAGGCAACACCTTGTAGGGATCACTGCCCCGGCGACGGAGGGAGGTAGGGGGCGGGGATGATGGCCCCGTCGATGGATCAGGCGACGGAGGGAGGCACGAGGCAGGGATGACGGCCCCGTCGTTGGATCCGGCGACGAAATGAGGTAGGAGGCGGGGATCACGGCCCTATCGATGGATCTGGCGATGGAGGGAGGCAAGAGGCAGGGATGACGGCCCCGTCGTTGGATCTGGCGATGGAGGGAGGCAGGAGGCGGTGGAGGATCCGTCACCGACCAGTCGCGGCGCCGTAGGCTCCCTCGCTCCGGTTGCCGTTGTCGCTCGCTCGCCCACGACGCTTGCCTCCGGCGGAAGAAGGCGGGTTGGGGTCGGGGGGATTCGACGGTGGTGTGCGTGTCGCGCCTATAGGGGGGGTAACAGAATAATATTCTGTTATGGGTAACAGAATAGTCCAGCCCTACACACACACACACACACACACACACACACATATATATATATATATACATGTCATGACACCATCACTACTTCAAACATCAGTACTGGCTATCAGCACTCTGGTTGGCCGGATCATCCGGATGTCCATCCGGACGTCCGGGTCGTGCTCCCCTGTCTGCCCAGATATCCAGGCCCATATCTGGTCATCCGTACCTGTCCGGATCATCCGGGGCTAATCTGGGTGGGTCCTCGTCCTAGACAGTAAAAATCGGGCCGTGTGGGTGCAGAGGGTTATTTCCCCATCCACTCGACCCCACGACCCCATCCACTCACCCCCGCCGCCGGCGGCTGCTCATCGGGCCACCCCGCTAGTCCAGCCGGCCAACTGGCCAGATCTCGCCACCACGTGCTGCCATCGCCTCGATCTGCTCCCTCCTTGCTCTGTTTTCCCCAGGACCGATTGGATCTTCACCAATCTCGCCCTCTGTCCCCAACTCCGCCATGGTGGTCGGTCATGGTGGTACTGGCCAGAGCTTCAAGTCGACGTCCTCGGGCCCCTCTCGTGGTATTTCATATGCTTCTCTCCTCTCTTTCCCCTATTACTCATCTAGGTTCAGTCATTCATCTAGTTGCCCCCCTCTTTCCAATGCGTGTGCACAGACTCACGTCGCCAAGCATCGACGGACTCCGAGGAAGCTGCTCGTCCACTCAAGAAGGCGCCGGGTCATGCTCGTTCGTCCTATGCCAGGTAGGATGACCCTGACTATGAGGCCGAACTCCATGAGGAAGGGCTCGTGCCGGTTCGCCCCACGAACAAAGCAAAGAAGAAGAAAGCAATTTCTGCCTCAAGCTCGCAGTCTGCCGCAACTACTGGTCTCATCTTGTCCATGGCCAACCCCACCAACCGTGGCCGTCGTACTATCAATTATCAGTCCATGGACCCCTCTGAGTATGCTGCTTTAAGGAGTGATGTCAATCAATTTGCCGCCCCGGCCAATGCTACCAATCATTGTTTTCGCACATTGGTTCAACATGACATTGCTACCTCTTAAGCATGCGTTGGTTTTTCCCTTGAAGAGGAAAGGGTGATGCAGCAAAGTAGCGTAAATATTTTCCTGAGTTTTTGAGAACCAAGGTATCAATCCAGTAGGAGGCTACACGCAAATGTCTCGTACCTACACAAACAAATAAGAACCTTGCAACCAACGCGAT
The DNA here is from genome assembly GCF_018294505.1 of Triticum aestivum. NCBI lineage: Eukaryota > Viridiplantae > Streptophyta > Magnoliopsida > Poales > Poaceae > Triticum > Triticum aestivum. The sequence continues at coordinate 510,116,610 of NC_057801.1, read as the reverse complement.
AAAGGGGTTGTCAATCCCTTCATGACCACTTGCAAAAGTGAGATCTGATAGACATAATAAATATTTTTGGTATTTTTATGATATAGATTGGAAAGTAAAGATTGCAAAATAAAATAGATCGAAAACTTATATAATGGAAAATAGACCCGGGGGCCATAGGTTTCACTAGTGGCTTCTCTCAAGATAGCATAAGTATTACGGTGGGTGAACAAATTACTGTCGAGCAATTGATAGAAAAGTGCATAATTATGAGAATATCCAGGCATGATCATGTATATAGGCATCATGTCCGCGACAAGTAGATCGAAACAATTCTGCATCTACTATTATTACTCCACACATCGACCGCTATCCAGCATGCATCTAGAGTATTAAGTTCATAAGAACATAGTAACGCATTAGGCAAGATGACATGATGTAGAGGGATAAAGTCAAGCAATATGATATAAACCCCATCTTTTTATCCTCGATGGCAACACTACAATATGTGCCTTGCTGCCCCTGCTGTCACTAGGAAAGGACACCGCAAGATTGCACCCAAAGCTAAGCACTTCTCCCATTGCAAGAAAGATCAATCTAGTAGGCCAAACCAAACTGATAATTCGAAGAGACTTGCAAAGATAACCAATCATACATAAAAGAATTCAGAGGAGCTTCAAATATTATTCATAGATAATCTTGATCATAAACCCACAATTCATCGGATCTCGACAAACACACCGCAAAAAGAATTACATCGAATAGATCTCCAAGAAGATCGAGGAGAACTTGAGAATCAAAGAGAGAGAAGAAGCCATCTAGCTAATAACTATGGACCCTAAGGTCTATGGTAAACTACTCACACTTCATCGGAGAGGCTATGTCGTTGATGTAGAAGCCCTTCATGATTGATTCCCCCTCCGGAGGAGCGCCGGAAAAGGCCCCAAGATGGGATCTCACGGGTATAGAAGGTTGCGGCGGTGGAAATAGGGTTTCGTGGTGCTCCTGGGTATTTCCAGGGTACGTGAGTATATATAGGCGAAGGAAGCCGGTCAGGGGACAAAGGGCCCACGAGGGTGGGGCGCGCCTCCCTGCCTCGTGGCCGCTTTGTTTCTTTCTTGATGTCCACTCCTAGTCTCCTAGATTGCGTTTGTTGCAAAAATAACTCTCCCGAAGGTTTCATTCCGTTTGGACACCGTTTGATATTCCTTTTCTGCGGAACACTGAAATAGGCAAAAAACAACAATTTGGATTGGGCCTCCGGTTAATAGGTTAGTCCCAAAAATAATATAAAAGTGTATAATAAAGCCCATTAAACATCCAAAACAGATAACATAATAGCATGGAACAATCAAAAATTATAGATACGTTGGAGACGTATCAAGCATCCCCAAGCTTAATTCCTGCTCGTCCTCGAGTAGGTAAATGATAAAAACAGATTTTTTGATGTGGAATGCTACCTAAAAAATTTATCAATGTAATCTTCTTTATTGTGACAAGAATATTCAGATCCATAAGATTCAAGACAAAAGCTTAATATTGACATAAAAATAATAATACTTCAAGCATACTAACAAAGCAATTATGTCTTCTTAAAATAGCATGGCCAAAGAAAGTTCATCCCTACAAAATCATATAGTTTGGCTATGCTCCATCTTCGTCACACAAAATATCCAAATCATGCACAACCTCGGTTTCAGCCAAGCAATTGTTTCATGCTTTAGCCTTTTCGAACTTTTTCAAGTTTCATGCAATACATGAGCATGAGCCATGGATATAACATTATAGGTGGAATAGAGTATGATGATGGGGGTTGTGTGGAGAAGACACAAAAAAGGAGAAAGTCTCACATTGACACGGCTAATCAACGGGCTAGGGAGATGCCCATCAATTGATGTCAATGCAAGGAGTAGGGATTGCTATGCAACGGATGCACTAGAGCTATAAATGTATGAAAGCTCAACAAAAGAAACTAAGTGGGTATGCATCCACCTTGCTTGTTCATGAAGACCTAGGGCATTTGAGGAAGCCCATTGTTGGAATATACAAGCCAAGTTCTATAATGAAAAATTCCCACTAGTATATGAAAGTGACAAAATAAGAGACTCTCTATCATAAAGGTCATGTTGCTACTTCGAAGCACAAGTGTGGAAAAAGGATAGTAACATTGTCCCCCTTTTTTTTCTTTTTTTGGGCCTTCCTTTTTTTATTTGGCCTTTCTCTTTTTTTATTTAGCCTTTCTTTTCTTTTCTTTTCAAGGGACAATGCTCTAATAATGATGATCATCACACTTCTATTTATTTACAACTCATGGATTACAACTCGATACTAGTACAAAATATGACTCTATATGAGTGCCTCCGGCGGTGTACCGGGATGGGCAATGCATCAAGAGTGACATGTATGAAAAATTATGCATGGTGGCTTCGCCATAAATACGATGTCAACTACATGATCATGCAAGGCAATGTGACAATGATGAAACGTGTCATAATAAATGAAACGGTGGAAAGTTGCATGGCAATATATCTCGGAATGGCTATGGAAATGCCATAATAGGTAGGTGGCTGTTTTGAGGAAGATATAAGGAGGTTTATGTGTGATAGAGCGTATCATATTCAATGAACTATTTATGAAAGTTTTTATTATACCAATCTTGGATGCATAGGACTAATTTTATAGCCAAAGTAAATTACCATGCTGTTATAAAAGACTCTCAAAATAATATAAGTGAATCAATGAGAGATCAATAATTTCTATAAAATAAAACCACCACCGTGCTCTAAAAGATATAAGTGAAGCACTAGAGCAAAATTATCTAGCTCAAAAGATATAAGCGAAGCACATAGAGTATTCTAATAAATTCTGATTCATGTGTGTCTCTCCAAAAGGTGTGTACAGCAAGGATGATTGTGGTAAACTAAAAAACAAAGACTCAAATCATACAAGACGCTCCAAGCAAAACACATATCATGTGGTGAATAAAAATATATCATCAAGTAAAGTTACCGATGGATGAAGACGAAAGAGGGGATGCCTTCCGGGGCATCCCCAAGATTAGGCTTTTGGTTGTCCTTGAATTTTACCTTGGGGTGCCTTGGGCATCCCCAATCCTAGGCTCTTGCCACTCCTTATTCCATAATCCATCAAATCTTTACCCAAAAATTGAAAACTTCACAACGCAAAACTCAAGAGAAAATCTCATGAGCTTCGTTAGTACACGAAAACAAAACACCACTTTAAGGTATTGTAATGAAGTCATTATTTATTTATATTGGTGTTAAACCTACTGTATTCCAACTTCTCTATGGTTCATACCCCCCGATACTAGCCATAGATTCATCAAAATAAGCAAACAACACACAAAAAACAGAATCTGTCAAAAACAGAACACTCTGCAGCAATCTGTAACTTTCGAATACTTCTGGAACTCCAAAAATTCTACCACATTAGGAAGTTCTAGGTAATTTGTCTATTAATCTTCCGCAAAAAGAATCAACTGAAAATCCTGAGATTTATTAAAATTATTCTCGTGCACGCAAAAGTTTCTGTTTTTTAGCAAGATCAAATTAACTAACACCGTAGGTTATCCTAAAGGTTTTACTTGGCACAAACACTAATTAAAACATAAAACTACATCTAACCAGAGGCTATATGAATTATTTATTACTAAACAGGAACAAAAAGCAAGGAACAAAAATAAAATTGGGTTGCCTCCCAACAAGCGCTATCGTTTAACGCCCCTAGCTAGGCATAAAAGCGAGAATAGATCTAAGTATTGCCATCTTTGAAATTTAATTCATAGGTGGCTCTCATAATAGATTCATAAGGTAATTTGATTTTCTTCCTAGGAAAGTGTTCCATGCCTTTCCTTAATGGAAATTGGAATATAATATTTCCTTGTTTCATATCAATAATTGCACCAATTGTTCTAAGAAAAGGTCTACCAAGTATAATAGGACATGAAAGATTGCAATCTATATCAAGAACAATAAAATGTATGGGCACATAATTCCTATTTGCAACAATAAGAACATCATTAATCCTTCCCATAGGTTTCTTAATGGTGGAATCCGCAAGGTGCAAGTTTAAAGAGCAATCATCAAATTCAAGTAAACCTAACACATCACACAAAGTTTTTGGAATCGTGGAAACACTAGCACCCAAATCACACAAATCATAGCATTCATGATCTTTAATTTTAATTTTAGTAGTAGGTTCCCACTCATCATAAAGTTTTCTAGGGATAGAAACTTCTAATTCAAGTTTTTCTTCATAAGATTGCATTAAAGCATCAACGATATGTTTACTAAAAGCTTTATTTTGACTATAAGCATGAGGAGAATTTAACATGGATTGCAACAAGGAAATACAATCTATTAAAGAACAATTATCATAATTAAATTCCTTGAAATCCAAAATAGTGGGCTTATTGCTATGTAAAGTTTTGACCTCTTCAATCCCACCTTTACCAATTTTTGCATCAAGATCTAAAAACTCCGAATCATTGGGATGCCTTTTAACTAAAGTTGACTCATCTCCAGTCCCACAATTATCAAGATTCATATTTCAAAACAAAGATTTAATAGTAGACACATCAATCACTTTTAGATCTTCATCCCTATTTTCATGAAAACTAGAAGAACACGCTTTTACAAAGCAATCTTTCTTAGCACGCATTCTAGCGGTTCTTTCCTTGCACTCATCAATGGAAATTCTCATAGATTTGAGAGACTCATTGATATCATGCTTAGGTGGAATAGATCTAAGTTTTAAAGAATCAACATCAAGAGAAATTCTATCCACGTTCCTAGCCAATTCATCAATCTTAGGCAATTTTTGTTCAAGCAAAGCATTGAAATTCTTTCGAGAAATCATAAATTCTTTAACACTAATCTCAAAATAAGAGGGCATCTTATTAAAATTTCCATAAGAGTTGTTGTAGTAATTACCATAATTATTAGAGGAATTACTAGGAAACGGCCTAGGATTAAAGTTTCCTCTATAAGCATTATTACCAAAATTATTCCTACCAACAAAATTCACACCCATGGATTAATTATTATTCTCAATCAAAGTAGACAAAGGCATATCATTAGGATCAATAGGATCACTCTTATTAGCAAACAATTTCATAAGTTCATCCATCTTTCCACTCAAAACATTAATCTCTTCTATCGAATGAACCTTTTTACTAGTACATCTTTCGGTGTGCCATTAAGAATAATTAACCATAATATTATCTAGGAGTTTAGTAGCTTCTCCTAAAGTGATTTCCATAAACGTGCCTCCCGCGGCCAAATCTAAAAGATTTCTAGAAGCAAAATTCAATCCGGCATAAATTTTTTGTATGATCATCCATAAATTTAATCCATGTGTAGGGAAATAGCGAATCATTAATTTCATCCTCTCCCAAGATTGTGACACATGTTCATGATCAAGTTGCTTAAAATTCATAATATCGTTTCTAAGAGAGATGATCTTAGCGGGAGGAAAATACTTAGAGATAAAAGCATCTTTGCACTTATTCCATGAATCAATATTATTTTTAGGCAAAGACGAAAACCAAGTTTTAGCACAATCTCTAAGTGAAAACGGAAATAGCTTCAATTTAACAATATCATTATCCACATCTTTCTTCTTTTGCATATCACACAAATCAACAAAGTTGTTTAGATGAGTAGCGGCATCTTCACTAGGAAGGCCAGAGAATTGATCTTTCATGACAAGATTCAACAAAGCAGCATTAATTTTACAAGATTCAGCATCGGTAAGAGGAGCAATTGGAGTGCTAAGAAAATCATTGTTGTTGGTATTGGAAAAATCACACAACTTAGTGTTATCTTGAGCCATCGTGACAAACAATCCAACACACAAGCACACAGGAGGCAAGCGAAAAAGAGGCGAACGGGATAGAGAGGGAGAATAAAATGGCAAGGGTGAAGTGGGGCAGAGGAAAACGAGAGGCAAATGGCAAATAATGTAATGCGAGGGATAAGGGTTTGTGATGGGTACTTGGTATGTCTTGACTTGTGCGTAGACCTCCCTGGCAACGGCGCCAGAAATCCTTCTTGCTACCTCTTGAGCATGCGTTGGTTTTTCCCTTGAAGAGGAAAGGGTGATGCAGCAAAGTAGCGTAAGTATTTCCCTCAGTTTTTGAGAACCAAGGTATCAATCCAGTAGGAGGCTACACGCAAATCCCTCGTACCTACACAAACAAATAAGAACCTTGCAACCAACGCGATAAAGGGGTTGTCAATCCCTTCACGACCACTTGCAAAAGTGAGATCTGATAGAGATAATAAATATTTTTGGTATTTTTATGATATAGATTGGAAAGTAAAGATTGCCAAATAAAATAAATCGAAAACTTATATAATGGAAAATAGACCCGGGGGCCATAGGTTTCACTAGTGGCTTCTCTCAAGATAGCATAAGTATTACGGTGCGTGAACAAATTACTATCGAGCAATTGATAGAAAAGTGCATAATTATGAGAATATCCAGGCATGATCATGTACATAGGCATCACGTCCGCGACAAGTAGATCAAAACGATTCTGCATCTACTACTATTACTCCACACATCGACCGCTATCCAGCATGCATCTGGAGTATTAAGTTCATAAGAACAGAGTAACGCATTAGGCTAGATGACATGATGTAGAGGGATAAACTCAAGCAATATGATATAAACCCCATCTTTTTATCCTCGATGGCAACAATACAATACATGCCTTGATGCCCCTCCTGTCACTGGGAAAGGACACCGCAAGATTGAACCCAAAGCTAAGCACCTCTCCCATTGCAAGAAAGATCAATCTAGTAGGCCAAACCGAACTGATAATTCAAAGAGACTTGCAAAGATAACCAATCATACATAAAAGAATTCAGAGGAGATTCAAATATTGGTCATAGATAATCTTGATCATAAACCCACAATTCACCGGATCTCGACAAACACACCGCAAAAAGAATTACATCGAATAGATCTCCAAGAATATCGAGGAGAACTTTGTATTGAGAATCAAAGAGAGAGAAGAAGCCATCTAGCTAATAACTATGGACCCGAAGGTCTATGGTAAACTACTCACACTTCATCGGAGAGGCTATGGCGTTGATGTAGAAGCCCTCCGTGATCGATTCCCCCTCCGGCGGAGCACCGGAAAAGGCCCCAAGATGGGATCTCACGGGTACAAAAGGTTGCGGCGGTGGAAATAGGGTTTCGTGGTGCTCCTGGATGTTTTCAGGGTATGTGAGTGTATATAGGCGAAGGAAGTCGGTCAGGGGAGCCACGAAGGGCCCACGAGGGTGGGGGCGCGCCTGCCCCCCTAGGGTGAGCCTCCCTGCCTCGTGGCCGCCTCGTTTCTTTCTTGACGTCCACTCCAAGTCTCCTGGATTGCGTTTGTTCCCAAAGTAACTCTCTCGAAGGTTTCATTCTGTTTGGACTCCGTTTGATATTCCTTTTCTGTGAAACACTGAAATAGGCAAAAAACAACAATTTGGACTAGGCCTCCGGTTAATAGGTTAGTCCCAAAAATAATATAAAAGTGTATAATAAAGCGCATTAAACATCCAAAACAGATAATATAATAGCATGGAACAATCAAAAATTATAGATACGTTGGAGACGTATCAGACATCTATCAATCAGTCATTGCTCATCTCGGTTTCTCTCCTCAGCATTATGTGAACTTGGATTACATTGAGAAAAATCCAACCAAGTTCGATGATGTGTTAGAGAAGATTGAGGGCATGGGGCTGCATCATGCTATGTCTCTTCATTGTGATTGGAATGAGGCTGCCATTCGGCAATTCTATGCCACATGTTTCTTCCATCCGAATCGTTCTATCACTTGGATGACTCACCATTCTTAGTTTGCTGTCTCTTTTGAGGAGTTTGTTGCTGCCTTGGGCATGCCTGGATTTGAGGCCTCTCTTTTTCGGATCCATGAGGTGAACCCCAAGTTTGAGGCTATGCCCATCAGTGCTTGTAGTTGCCTCGCCATGCCCACCTCTCAGTTATCCACAGTGCAACAAAGCAAGGAGCTTAATGACATCTCCATCTTCCATCTCAAATACCGGTGGCTTTTTTAGTGTATCCTCAACTCCATTGCTCCCAAGAAAGGGGATCGTGGGATGGTTCAGCCTACAACATTGATTTGATGTACTACTCATGGAAGGCTCCCGCCCGTCCCATTGACATGGCAGATTTCCTTTGGCATGAGATTCGCATGGCTATTTGTTTGAAGGTTCGTACTCTTCCACATGCTCCTTTCATTCAGAACGTCATTGACTCTGTCTACCCTTTCCCCATCAACAAGACCACCATTCACTCCATGTGGACTCCGCGTGATAAGACTTCTAGGGGCAAGGCTCCTGCTCCTTCGTGTGGTGAGAGCTCTTCTCGCCACACCAAACCTTTCGTCAAGTTGTTTGACCACCTTGCTCGTTGTATTTGGAAGTTCCATAAGGCTATACTTGACACCTGCCGCTACACCGCTACTCACATTGCTACCGAGGAGGTTCACCGTATCTCTGAGGCAAATGCTCTTAGGGATTGTCTCCGTGCGTGCCCTCGCAGTCCTATCGAGCCTGATGAGCCTATTCCTGGTCGGCTTCCTCTTCCAGAGGTCGACTTTCCTTCTGCCGCTGATTTTCCCGAGTTCTTCCTTGCACCTGCTGATCTGAGTGATGGTGATGATGATGAGGAGGGTGCTGAGTGATCCTCCTACTTTCTCGGTCATCTTTCCCTTTTTCGGTACTTGCTGTCAAGGGGGAGATGTTATTCTTAGGAGGAGTATGAGTGTGTGTCTGCTATGTTTATCGAGCTATAGTTAGTGGACTCATTATTATTATTGTAATGGTACTTTGGTCATGTGTTATGATACCTTGTATGATTTTATGAGTTATGAGTCTATGCTACCATGCAAGTGCTTAAGTATGTTGTCTTCATTCGTTGCTTATCATTGCTTATGTTGATTTTAATGGTGTATGTCTACACTATTGTTACAACATTATATTTCGAATGAGGGCATCCACTCCATATGTGCATGTTTCTTGTATTTTATCACTTTATTCCATGCATACATTAAGGGGGAGATCTCCCTAAAACACATCCCTATGACTACATTAAGCGGGAGCTCTTCCCAAAACACAAACCGGACTACTCTCCTAGAAATATTCGCATCACATTTCACTTGTTGAGTGCTATATGTAGTTTGTCATCAACTACCAAAAAAGGGGGAGATTGAAAGTGCAATCTTGCTCTTAAAGAATATTTTTGATATTGATGACAAATCTACATATAGGGGACTAACCGTGTTTGCTAAGTATATACACAGGTCGTTAGTCCTCTGGTTTTTTCTAATGTGCATCATGATCACATCATATGAGATTTTACTCAAGGAAATTATCAATGAGGAAAGGAGCAAACAAAGACAAAGCATCGTGCTCTTTTATATTTCTTGAGTAATAGGAATCCCGCACTATTAAGAGTGGATCCGAGGTGTAGGTTCAAGGCTTGCTCACATTTTGTCTCACAAGTAATTTTTCACAAAAGACCAAAATCCCTAGCAAAACCCCTTAGCCAAAACCTACCACTCCTCTTCATTTTCTCCCACTACTCCTAGCCGGATCATCCGGACGGTTCCCCAGATCATCCGGGCTAAACCCGGATTGATTGGACCCTGCTCCAGATCTCTGGGTAATGTGTGTCTTCATCACATGACGTTGGTGGCTGAAGCCGGATCGTCCGGACGTTCATCCGGATCATCCGGGTTGTGCCCGGATTGTCCGGATCCTGTCCCGGATCATCCGGGAAACATTGCCCCTACTTTTACAGAACCTTGATGGTTGTAGCTAGATCATCCGGCCAGGCATCTAGATCACTGGGATCTGTCCAGATCATTCGAGGTGGCCTCCGGTTTGTCCGGGCTGCTCGCAGCTCTGCTGCTACCATCTGCATCTGGGCCTTCGGCCAGATTATCCGGACAATGTCCAGATCATCCGGACAATGTCTGGATCATCCGGATGGTATCCCAGATCATTCGGGCTGGTCAACTTCTGTCCAAACGGCTCAATTCTGGGTGTGGTATAAATAGTCCATTACCTCTTCGAGATAAGGTTGAACACTTCACGCAAACACACCTCAAGAACACCAGTGCTCCCTCTCTCTTGCTCACACACTAAATCCTAGATCCCAGCTTGATTCGAGAGAGTTTCGAAGAGTTGTTCCAATCAAAAGAAAGATCTTCTCCCTCTCCTTCTTGTGACCAAAGGAAATCGTGATTTGAGCAAGTCTTGAGTTTTCCCCCTTGGATCTTGTTACTCTTGGAGTTTGGAGACTCCTAGGTGGCAGGAGTCATTCGATGAGGAATCAACCATTGTGATTACCCCCGGAAAGTTTGTGAGGGTTTGGAGACCACCCCAAGGTCTACCACTAGTGTTTGAGAAACGACTTCGTGGTGTTGTCTCAAATATAGAATGGGGTGAGCCTTCGTGGCGTTGGTGTGCCTTCGTGGTAACATCCACCTCTCTAAACGGTGACGTAGCTTCCCTCCAAGGAAGTGAACATCGGCATACATCCTCGTCTCTCAGAGTTGCGGTTATTCCTAACCCTAACTCTCTACTTGTGGTTACTTGTCTCTTGCACTTACGTTTATCATATTGTGCTTGCTTACTCATATATTTGTGCCACTTGTTTATCTTGCTTAGCTCTTAGTGTCACACTTGCAATTGTTTGGCTTACTTAAATATTCCGCATTATTGCCTAAAATTGCTAAGTAATAATTTAAATTTGTTGTTGTACCTATTCACCCCCCCTCTAGGTCCATCTCGATCCTTTCAGTGCGGCTTGTTGTTGAGAAAGCATGTTGATGGAGTGAAAGAGGGCAGCGGCTTTCAAGCGGTGGTGCGGCCTGCTGTTGGGAAAACCTGTTGATGGAGTGGAAGAGGATGGAGGCTTTTGAGTGGTGGTGCACCCTGTTGTTGAGAAAGTTATAGAAGTTCACCTGCAACACTTCTTGCTACATCTTTCGGCACAACCTAGGGTGTCTTCCGGCGCCATCACACCGCCCCTTCGAGGGATAGCCTCCTCGCTTCTTTGGTAGCCGACACCATCTCCACTGGATAGACCTACACAAAGATGAGAAATGATACCTCCAAATGTAAGTAAAGAACGACTTCAACTTCAAAACAAGAGAACAAGATGCATGCTTCACGCGACATCTAATCAAGTTGAAGCAAGTGTGTGAAAACACTACCATAAGCAGGGTTTGTTACTTCTGAAAGATAACCATTCAGTAAGCTAATTAGCACGGAGAAGGGAACTGACTTTTCTTACATGTGAGCTTATCGAAAGAAACATTTCTGCATTCTATCTTTTCAAAAGAAGGAAACATTTGTGCAACTCTTCAATATCTGAATCAACTTTCAGGTGTATTTACTCTGTAAGAAGAACAGACGGAGACCAAAGAGGGAGGAGGGAAGCAACCGAATCAAACCGGGCCATTGTAAAACAGAAAAACATCGGGCCATTGTAAAGCATATATTAATTTAAGCACAAAATATATCCAGGCATTTATTCACAGGGGCATTTCATCAAGGAGGTGGAAAGCATCCTAACACAAGAAGACCTCACCTCCGAGCAGCATGAGTGATCCCACAAACGGAAAGGGAGCAAGAAGGAAAAGAGAGGAATCCCAGGAGGCTCACCAACGACGTCCTCTGCCCCCGCTGCTGCTGCAGAGAACAATGACACCGACGCTGTTGGCGACCGTTGTGGCTCGAGCGCCCGAGGAAGCCGATTTGGCATCAAGGTGGGGGCCAAGGCAGTCAGCCCCAACATCCCGTCGGTGTACCTCGACAACTGCATGGCCGACAACACAGGAAAGAAAGAGATGATCAAATCCAGTGCCGCCACCATTGCCGGGAAGCTCTCCTCCACACCCGGGATGGACGAGATGCCAGGGGGGAGGAGGCGGCTGAGGTGGGAGGAGGAGGAGGAGGCCGCGGCTAGGGTTCCTGAGGTGGGAGGAGGGGAGGGGGAGGCGACTGAGGTGGGACACGGGCTCGCTGCAGATGTGAGGAAGGACACTGACTTTTTCTTTTCTTCGCTCGCTGCCCGCTGCACTCGCTCACTGGCACTATTGACAGCGATTCAGGGCGACGTGGATGGCTTGATTCTGCCTAGGAACTAGCTCATCCTTTATAAGTTCAATTCGCTTGCAGCCCACTGCTCTCGCTTGCTGGCACTATTCATAATGATTCAGGGCGACGTGGATGGCTTGGTTCTGCTTAGGAACCAGCTCATCCTTTATAAGTTCGATACAGTGTACAGTATAAACCGATTACTGAACCGAAAAACTCGGTTAACTAAATTTTGGTTTCTATTTTGTGATGTATTTTTCGGTTTTCCTCTTTGCAAACCGAATTTACAAGAATACTGAATGGTAGAAACCGAACTTTCAGTTTATACCGAACGCCCAGGCCTAGCGCAAAGGTCCATGGGATCACAAGCACCGTCGACCCGATCAGAGCGGTAAGGATATGAGCGGTCGCCGTGGACAGCCCCCCATATGTCTTCTCGCGCTTCAGGTACATCACTCTCTGGCGCCCCTATTCCTTCCCTCCTTTCTTGTTGCATGACTGTGTGTTGTTCTAGTTCTACGGCTTGGCGACTGGAAGGTTTTAAAGAGGAAGGCGCGAGCACAAACAGCTGGCCATTAGAAATCAATAAAGTAATACAGTAGATTTTAACACATCATCACATAAATGGTAACCCCGAGAGCCCGACCGACTAATATGGCAGTGATTCGTCACATGTATGTACCACTTGTACCCATCCATACAGGGCGTGTTTGCTTGCCGTGCGCTATAGTACCCGCATTGCATACACTTCTCCACCCAACCTGGCTATGCAAATGCAGCCTCAAATGCACCATATGCATGTTGTTTGGTTGCCTGCATGGGCAGAACCACACTGTCTGGTGTTTGTTGCCTGCATGTTAGTGGACAAACCCAAGGCATGGTGTTTGGTTTTATGCAACGGCTAGTGTGTGGTAACCTCTTTGGCTAGCTGGTGAGGTTACCACCACACTTCGGCAGCATAGATCATAAGCACAACAGAGTATAAACAGAGCATCAACTAGCATAATTCAGATATAAGCAGTACCATAACAGTTCAACGCATAAACCATAAACATGTTCAAAGCAGACTCGATAGCACGCTCGAAAGAGGTGACCCGGCCCTACTCCTTGGCGGCGAAGGCTTTGTCGTGCTTCCCGCACTTGTTGACGAACTCAATGCCATCGTCGTCGAAGATGATGAGCTTGAGGGTGCCGGGAGTGAGGAGCTTGACGTCACCATGTAGCCGATCTTGATCTGATGAACGGTTGCGTAGGTGGCCCAACCCTGATCCAGGGTCACTCTGCCATTCATCAGCTTGACCATCACCTTCCAGGAGTAGCCGATGTTGTTACTAAGCTTGAACTCCGTCGGCACCGCGACGAAGTGCTTGGTGAAGTCCAGGGGCATGGGGATGCACTCAAGCTTCGGTGCAAGGATGACCTTGCATAAGTGAGTTGGGCCATCCTCCTGATGGTAGTGGCCGTAGTTGCGGTGCTTGTTGCTGGGGCGGCTCCTCCATGCCCTCGTCGTCGCCACCCTCAGGCGTCTTCGGGTCTTCCTTGGAGGTGGGAGGCAGCTCAACCTCATCGGGCATTGGGTGAAGGGGCTGCCTGCCCTTGTTGTCAACGGCCGGGAGCACCTCCGTGCCCATCTCATTGTTGTCCTCGATCTGCACACAATTCATGGAGTCAGGCGCTGCACAGAGTTCATGGCTAATTGAAGAGCTTGTAGTTAAAACGGCATGATTGTCTCTCTCTCCTCTCCATCCCCCCTATATTTACTCACCCTGCCCACCACTACTTACCCACCCCCTCTCTTCTCTCACTGTCAACCTTCCTCGTCCCCATCGCCATGAGCTCTAGCTCCAGCTCCAATGCCAACCCCTTCCCTTGGGGTATTGGCTGGAGGGCCTTCTTCCTCGGGTGGTCGGCTGGTGACCGCACCAAGTTCGAGAACACCATGGAGGTGTGCTCGAACTTCGGCTCCTTAACGGACATGCACAACGAATCTAATGCAGTGCTCATGAAGGCCACTAAAGAAGAGCTGAAGACGCTGATTCCTGACCCAGCGAAGGGCGCAATGGCAGTTGACATCATTCGCGGGCCATGAATCAGGCCATCTCCGACGATGCTAAACAGAGGAAGAAGTGGTGTGAGTACAAGACCTACTGGGATCCTAATGACCGTCGTGCCGTAGTGTACTGGGAGACGACTATCGCGCCGCCGGAGGTCATCGGCGGGGAGCCTAAGGAGGAGGAAGAAGAGGTGGTGCACATGCCAGCTAGGGCGCCGGAGCCAGGCCGTCCTACCTGGCACATCGACCTCGATTCCGCCAAGGACGACGAGGACGACCCGCCGGCCCGCACGACAATGAAGAAGAAGATGAAGGCCAGCGGCTTGACCAACCGCTCTGCACGCCACTGACGACCGCCGCGGTCAGCCGCTATCCGCTATGTACCCCCTATCCCCCTATCCCGAATTCCCTATCCCCCAATCCCGATCTTGCATGTATGAACTCGTATGAACTGCTATGAACTAGTATGAATTACCCCTATGCTTATCTACCTCTATTCCCCATTCCTGTCCACCGTGGATCGAATCTATCGCCATGGATCAAATCAAGCATGCATGTCGAAGAGAGAGAAGTTCTTACCGCCATTGATGGCGTCCGGTGGTCTTATTCCTCTGCTCTGATCCACCGCCGCCGGTGATGGATTCCAGTGGTCTTCTTCCTCTGCTCTGATCCGCCGCCGCCAATGAGAGTTGGGAGAGTGGGGAAGAGTGGGGAGAGGGAGCGGTGAGGGGCGGTGAGGCTAATAACTGTCGGTGCTTCGGGAAGCAACGCGGCTTCTCGAGCGTGGTCGCGCGTGCAGCCACGCCCGCCCACGTGCACCGCTCGGGCCTGGCCCTGGAGAAACTGCCGATTCGTGCGTTCCCAGTGAGCCAGGCACAGAGGTGCTTTAAGAAGCATGCGATGTAGGCCCAATAGTGTATGCGGGCTACCAAACAGGCCGAATCCTTCCCGCGCGGGTCTGGTTAGACCTTATGCGGGCAACCAAACACGCCGACACATCTGCACCTCTTGCACAAGGGGAAGGCGTACACCACCCATCTGCACCCACGTGTTGCATGTTGTATGCCTGTATCCATATATATACACCGTTATTAGTTGAGCTATTATGTTACATACTACAGCAAATGATCTAAACAGTCCGAATGAAGGTAGTAGTAGTAGTAGTAGTAGTATAGCCATTGTGTCTTCGGTCATGTACCAGATTTCATTTGCTGCTCTCTATGCCATGTACGTGCAATTGCTTATGTATACGTGCCCCTCCCACCACATACGAGGGACGTCATCTACTAGCTCTTTTGCAACATGCAGTGCAGTGCTCCCTTCTACCACATCTGTGCAAGGTCACCTACATTTTTGCAGCATGCAACGCAGGTACTCTTATTACAGCATCTCCAGCCGTTGGCCCCCCAGGGGGCACGTAAAATCGTCATATGGGGGTGAGTCGACGCTAAAATCGGCGTGGGGGCTTTCGGGTTCCCAGCCGTCGGCCCCAGGGTCACCCCCCGAAGCCTTTTAAAAAAAGGAATTTGGCATAGTTCGACAAACTGGACAAATATTCGGCTAAAGTTCGGCAAACTGGACTAATATTCGACATTACATAACAAACTTTTTTTTAAAAAGGCCGCAACTACAACTACGGGGCAAAGAAGTTGGTGAGCGCGGTGAAGCCGCCGACTTCGCCGCCATCCTTGTCATCGTCCTCGTCGGCCTTCTCCTCTTTGACGCGACCGCCCCTGCTGGACCCCTACTGGGTGTCGCCCTGGCGGACCGGTGGCGGCGGCGTGTCGTCGTTGCTGTCGTCGAGCACGACAATGCCCCCCTCATCGCGGCCACGGCGCCGAGCGGCGAACCGCTCGTAGGCGAGGCGCTGGTGCTCTAGATCCGTCTGCGCCCAGTTGTCACGCGCCCACTTCAAGGCCGTCGTGTCATCGAGATCCTCCTCCTTGACGCCGCCGGCGAGCCCGGGCTCCATCTTCACGACGGCGAGCCCGGGCTCCGTCTTCACCGCGGCGAGCCCCGACTCCGTCTTCGGTTAGACATAGCGGGGAGGAGCCGAGGAGGAGGTGCGCCCGCCGCCCTCGTTGATGATGATGCTGGTGCTGCGGGTGCGCCGGCCGAGCAGCGTCTCCGGTGCGGGCTCGGCCTTAACGCCGAAACTACCGGCGAGCTATTGGAGTGGGAAGAGGAGCAGGAGGAGGAGTGAGAGGAGGAAGACGAGGAGGAGCCGAACTTCCTAGGCATCCATTGCACGACGGTCCGGCGGGGGACCGGGGCGGCCGCCATGGCAGGGTATGCCAGCGGCGGGTTGCTACGTCTTGAGCTTGCGTTGGTTTCCCTGAGGGAGATTAGATGATTTGCCCCACTTTACAAGGGGTTAGATGATTTGCCCTAGGGTTGTCTCAATGACCAGTGGCCCCTGCCCCACCCGGCAGCCTCTCAGGGGGGGGGGCAAATTATCTAAGTGGGAAGTAAAGTGGGGCAAAAGATCCAATTTTCCCAATCCAGTAGGAGGCTCCTCACAAGTCCCATGCACCGACACAAACAAACAAGAACTCGCAACCAACGCAATAAAGGGGTTGTCAATCCCTTTACGGCCACTTGCGAAAGTGAGATCTGATAGAGATAATATGATAAGATAAATATATTTTTGGTATTTTATAATATAGATTGGAAAAGTAAAGATGCAAATAAAAGTAGATTGAAAGCTTATATGATAAGAGATAGACCCGGGGGCCATAGGATTCACTAGTGGCGTCTCTCAAGATAGCATAAGTACTACGGTGGGTGAACAAATTACTCTCGAGCAATTGATAGAATAGCGAATAATTATGAGATTATCTAGGCATGATCATGTATATAGGCATCACGTCCGTGACAAGTAGACCGACTCCTGCCTGCATCTACTACTATTACTCCACACATCGACCGCTATCCAGCATGCATCTAGTGTATTAAGTTCATAAAGAACAGAGTAACGCATTAAGAAAGATGACATGATGTAGAGGGATAAACTCATGCAATATGATATAAACCCCATCTTTTTATCCTTGATGGCAACAATACAATACGTGCCTTGCTGCCCCTGCTGTCACTGGGAAAGGACACTGCAAGATTGAACCCAAAGCTAAGCACTTCTCCCATTGCAAGAAATATCAATCTAGTAGGCCAAACCAAACTGATAATTCGAAGAGACTTGCAAAGATAACTTAATCACACAGAAAAGAATTCAGAGGGGATTCAAATATTTCTCATAGATAAACTTGATCATAAACCCACAATTCATCGGATCTCGACAAACACACTGCAAAAAGAGTTACATCGAATAGATCTCCAAGAAGATCAAGCAGAACTTTGCATTGAGATTCAAAGAGAGAGAAGAAGCCATCTAGCTAATAATATGGACCCGAAGGTCTGTGGTAAACTACTCACAACTCATGGGAGAGGCCTTGGAGATGATGTAGAGGCCCTCCGTGATTGATTCCCCCTCCGGCGGAGCACCGACGAAGGCTCCAAGATGGGATCTCGCGGATACAGAAGGTTACAGCGCTGGAAATAGTTTTTCGTGGTCGCCTTTGATGTTTTTGGGGTACATGGGTATATGTAGGAGGAAGAAGTAGGTCGGTGGCCGCCCGAGGGGCCCACGAGACACCCTTTGATGCTTGAGGGGCCCATGAGGGTGGGGGCGCACCCACCTATAGGGGGCACGCCGGGCACCCTCGTCGCCACCTCGCTTATTTCTAGACTTCCACTCCAAGTCCTCTAGATCATGTTTGTTCCAAAAAGATCGCTCCTGAAGGTTGCATTCCCTTTGGACTCCGTTTGATATTCCTTTTCTTCGAAACACTGAAATAGGCCAAAAAAACAGCAATTCGGGCTGGGCCTCCGGTTAGTAGGTTAATCCCAAAATGATATAAAATTGTAAAGTAAAGCCCATAAATGTCCAAAACGGGTAATATAATAGCATGGAACAATAAAAAATTATAGATACGTTGGAGACATATCAAGCATCCCCAAGCTTAATTCTTGCTCGTCCTCGAGTAGGTAAATGATAAAAACAGAATTTTTGATGTGGAATGCTACCTAGCATAATTCTCAATTAATTTTCTTTATTGTGGCATGATTGCTCAGATCCAAATGATTCAAGATAAAAGCTTATAAAACATAAAAATAATAATACTTGAAGCATACTAACAAATAATCATGTCTTATCAAAATAGCATAGCCAAAGAAAGCTTGTCCCTACAAAATCATATAGTTAGGCCATGCTTCATTTTCATTACACAAAATACTCCCATCATGCACAACCCCGATGACGAGCCGAGCAATTGGTTCATACTGTTTAACGCGCTTCAGCCTTTTCAACTCTTACGCAATACATGAGCGCAAGCCATGGACATAGCACTATGGTGGTATATGGTGGTGGTTGTGAAGACAAAAAGGGAGAAGATAGTCTCACATCAACTAGGCGTATCAACGGGCTATGGAGATGCCCATTAATAGATATCAATGTGATTGAGTAGGGATTGCCATGCAACAGATGCACTAGAGCTATAAATATATGAAAGCTCAACAAAAGAAACTAAGTGGGTGTGCATCTAACTTGCTTGCTCATGAAGACCTAGGGCGTTTTGGCGGAAGCCCATCATTGGAATATACAAGCCAAGTTCAATAATGAAAAATTCCCACTAGTATATGAAAGTGATAACATATGAGACTCTCTATCATGAAGATCATGGTGCTACTTTGAAGCACAAGTGTGGAAAAGAGATAGTAGCATTGTCCCTTCTCTCTTTTTTCTCTTTTCATTATTTTTATTTGGTGGGCTTCTTTGGCCTCTCTTTTCTATGGGCTTCTTTGGCCTCTTTTATTTTTATAAAGTTCGAAGTCTCATCCCAACTTGTGGGGGAATCATAGTCTTCATCATCCTTTCCTCACTTGGGACAATGCTCTAATAATGAAGATCATCACACTTTTATTGATTTACAAGTCAAGAATTACAACTCAATACTTAGAACAAAATATGACTCTATGTGAATGCCTCCGGCGGTGTACCGGGATATGCAATGAATCAAGAGTGACATGTATGAAAAATTATGAAGGTGGCCTTGCCACAAAGACGATGTCAACTACATGATCATGCAAAGAGGAATATGACAATGATGGAGTGTGTCATAATAAACAGAACGGTCGAAAGTTGCATGGCAATATATCTCGGAATGGCTATGGAAATGCCATAGTAGGTTGGTATGGTGGCTGTTTTGAGGAAGGTAGATAATGGGTGCAAGATACCGGCGAAAGTTGCGCGGCATAATAAAGGCTAGCAAAGTGGAAGGGTAAGTGTGCGTATATACATGGACTCACATTAGTCATAAATAACTCATATACTTATTGCAAAAGTTTATTAGCCCTCGAAGCAAAGTACTACTATGCATGCCCCTAGAGGGATAGATTGGTAGGAAAAGACCATCGCTTGTCCCCGACTACCACTCATAAGGAAGACAATCAAAAGAGCACCTCATGCAACAAATTTGTCACACAACTTTTACCATACGTGCATGCTACGGGACTTGCCAACTTCAACACAAGTATTTCTCAATTTCATTATTATCCAACTAGCATGACTCTAGCATTACCACCTTTATATCTCAAAACAATCATCAAGCATCAAATTGATCATAGTTTTTAATGCACTTTCTATGATAGTTTTTATTATACCCAACTTGGATGCTCATCATTCTAGGACCAAATTTATAACCATTGCAAATACAATGCTGTTCTAAAGAACTCTCAAAATGATATAAGTGAAGCATGAGAGATCAAAAATTCATTTAAAATAAAGCCACCGCCGTGCTCTAAAAAATATAAGTGAAGCATATAGAGCAAACTATCTAGCTCAAAAGATATAAGTGAAGCACATAGAGTATTCTAATAAATTACAATCAAGTGGGTTTCTCCCAAAAGGTGTGTACAGAAAGGATGATTGTGGTAAACTAAGAATCAAATACTAATATCATACAATACGCTCCAAGAAAAACACATATCATGTGGCGAATAAAAATATAGCTCCAAGTAAAGTTACCGATAGACGAAGACGAAAGAGGGGATGCGTTCCGGGGCATCCCCAAGCTTAGGATTTTAGTTATCCTTGAATATCTTGGGGTGTCATGGGCATCCCCAAGCTTAGGCTTTTGCCATTCCTTATTCCATAGTCCAAATCTTTACCCAAAACTTGAAAACTTCACGACACAAAACTCAACAGGAAATCTCATAAGCTCCGTTAGTGCAAGAAAGAAAAACCACCACATAAGGTACTGTAACGAACTCATTCTTTATTTATATTGGTGTTAAACCTACTGTATTCCAACTTCTCTATGGTTCATACCCCTACATACTAGCCATAGATGCATCAAAATAAGCAAACAACACACAAAAACCAGAATCTGTCAAAAACAGAACAGTCTGTAGAAATCTATAACTCCCGAATACTTCTGGAAATCTAAAATTCCTACCAAAATAGGAAGTCCTGGGAAATGTTTCTATTGATCTACAGAAAAAAGAATGAACGCAATAGCACGTTTCTGTAAATTACTAAAATTATTTTCATGCGCGCAAAGTTTCTGTCTTTCAGTAGAATCAAATTAACTATCACCATAGGTTATCCTATAGGTTCTACTTGGCACAAACACTAATTAAAACATGAAAAAACATCTAAATAGAATGTAGGTGCAAAATTCATTACTAAACAGAAGCAAAAACAAAAAACAAAAGTAAAATTGGGTTGCCTCCCAACTAGCGCTATCGTTTAACGCCCCTAGCTAGGCATAAAAGCGAGGATAGATCTAAGTGGTGCCATCTTTGGCATTCAATTCTTCAATAGAGCACTTATAATCCTTAGGGGTTTCTTTCATTTTAGCAATGATTAAACTCCTAGGCAAGAAATCAAGAAGTTCTTTTGTAGCAAAAGGTTCCTTTACGATAGAGAGACAATTAGGGTGAACACTTCTTGATTTGAGATCCGCGTTTTCCTTACTAGAAGATTCACCCTTATTTTTAGGAACATACATTAATTTGGCCATTTTAGTAGGCGGAGTGGAAGTATTTTTCACGGATGATAAGGTAGCCCCTAAGTTGGTAATGATATCCTCAAGTTTACCGATTCTTGAAGAATTTTGATCTATTCTTTCGTTAACTATAGGTTCTTTAGCCTTCAAAAATTTCAGAGTAGCTCCAACCTTAGATCCAAATTGGGTGATTTGATTGTGGATCTTTTTATCCAAGTTTTCAATTAACTCAACAGTAGCAACTTTATTTTCAATAATTTCAAGCCTTTGCATCACATGTTCTAAAGTTAAGATAGTTCCATTAACCAAGAGAGGTGGTGGACCAAACAAATCTAACATAGAATTATAGTCATCAAAAGTGTGGCTACCCAAGAAATTCCCTCTGGTAATGGCATCAAGAATACATCTATTCCAAGGAGTAATGCCTACATAAAAATTGCGAAGAAGGACGGAAGTAGATTGCTTCCTAGTAGATCTATTTTGAGCATTGCAAATTCTATGCCAAGCATCCTTTAAATTTTCTCCCTCCCTTTGTTTAAAATTGAGAACTTCATGATTAGGAGTATTAACGGTAATAGGAGGACTAGCCATGGCTATGAGATAAACAATCTAACACACGAGCAAACAAAAAGGCAAGCGAAAGAGAGAAGAGATTGGGAAAGAGAGGGTGAATAAAACGGCAAGGGTGAAGTGGGGGAGAGGAAAACGAGAGGCAAATGACAAATAATGTAATGCGAGGGAGATGATTTTGTGATGAGTACTTGGTATGTCTTGACTTGAGCGAAGCCCTCCCCGGCAACGGCGCCAGAAATCCTTCTTGCTATGTCTTGAGCTTGCGTTGGTTTTCCTTGAAGAGGAAAGGGTGATGCAGCAATAGTAGCATAAGTATTTCCCTCAGTTTTGAGAACCAAGGTATCAATCCAGTAGGAGGCTCCTCACAAGTCCCACGCACCTACATAAACAAACAAGAACTCGCAACCAACACAATAAAGGGGTTGTCAATCCCTTCACGGCCACTTGCGAAAGTGAGATCTAATAGAGATAGTATGATAAGATAAATATATTTTTGGTGTTTTATAATATAGATGCAGAAAGTAAAGATGCAAATAAAAGTAGATTGGAAGCAAATATGATAAAGGATAGACCCAGGGGCCATAGGTTTCACTAGAGGCTTCTCTGAAGATTGCATAAGTATTACGATGGGTGAACAAATTACTGTCGAGCAATTGATAGAAAAGCGAATAGTTATGAGATTATCTAGGCATGATCATGTATATAGGCATCACGTCCGTGACAAGTAGACCAACTCCTGCCTGCATCTACTACTATTACTCCACGCATTGACCGACTCCTGTCTGCATCTAGAATATTAAGTTCATAAAGAACAGAGTAACGCATTAAGCGAGATGACATGGTGTAGAGGGATAAATTCATGCAATATGATATAAACCCCATCTTTTTATCCTCGATGGCAACAATACAATATGTGCCTTGTGCTACATCTTGAGCTTGCGTTGGTTTTCCTTGAAGAGGAAAGGGTGATGCAGCAATAGTAGGTAAGTATTTCCCTCAGTTTTTGAGAACCAAGGTATCAATCCAGTAGGAGGCTCCTCAAAAGTCCCACACACATACACAAACAAACAAAGAAATCGCAACCAATGCAATAAAGGGGTTGTCAATCCCTTCACGGCCACTTGCGAAAGTGAGATCTAATAGAGATAGTATGATAAGATAAATATATTTTTGGTATTTTGTAATATAGATGCAGAAATTAAAGATGCAAATAAAAGTAGATTGGAAGCAAATATGATAAAAGATAAACCCGGGGGCCATAGGTTTCACTAGAGGCTTCTCTCAAGATAGCATAAGTATTACGGTGGGTGAACAAATTACTGTCGAGCAATTGATAGAAAAGCGAATAGTTATGAGATTATCTAGGCATGATCATGTATATAGGCATCACGTCTGCAACAAGTAGACCGACTCCTGCCTGCATCTACTACTATTACTCCACACATCGACCGACTCCTGCCTGCATCTAGAGTATTAAGTTCATAAAGAACAGAGTAACGCATTAAGCAAGATGACATGATGTAGAGGGATAAATTCATGCAATATGATATAAACCCCATCTTTTTATCCTCGATGGCAACAATTCAATATGTGTCTTGCAACCCTTTCTATCACTGGGTAAGAACACCGCAAGATTGAACCCAAAGCTAAGCACTTCTCCCATGGCAAGTGAGGGAGTCCTGGATTAGGGGGTGTCCGGATGGCCGAACTAAGACCTTTGGCCGGACTCCCAGACTATGAAGATACAAGATTGAAGGCTCCGTCCCGTGTCTGGATGGGACTTTCGTTGGCGTGGAAGGCAAGCTTGGCGATACGATATGAAGATCTCCTCCCATTGTAACCGACTCTGTGTAACCCTAGCCCTCTCCGGTGTCTATATAAACCGGAGAGTTTTAGTCCGTAGGACGAACAACAATCATACCATAGGCTAGATTCTAGGGTTTAGCCACTCCGATCTCGTGGTAGATCTACTCTTGTACTGCCCATATCATCAGTATTAATCAAGCAGGAGTAGGGTTTTACCTCCATCGAGAGGGCCCGAACCTAGGTAAAAACATCGTGTCCCTTGTCTCCTGTTACCATCCGCCTAGACGCACAGTTCGGGACCCCCTACCCGAGATCCTTCGGTTTTGACACCGACATTGGTGCTTTCATTGAGAGTTCCGCTGTGTCGTCACCATCAGGAAGGATGCCGCATCCTGCCTTTAAAGACGGCATCGTTGCTAAAGGAGTTTTGGCTGTCGGCCAAACTCTCCGGCTAGGCAGGTTTTTGGTGACCGCCAGTCCGGCCGCCGCGCCAACGATGACCTCTCGGACCATCGAAAGCAATCTTCACATCAGCTCGGAGCTCGCCGAGCAGTTAGATCCGATGGAGCTCTTCTCCCTGAACGAACTCCTGGATCGCATCGCGGCCCTGGGAGTCGCTACTGATTACGACCAGATTGGGCTTAAACCTGATCAGAGAGAGATCGACTCTCCCCAGATCACCCACCACGTTGAAGTGGTGGAAGAACAATGCGGCGAGTCTTCGCCCGCCCTAAGGACCAGATGCGTCCGGATTACCGATCCCTCCAAGCCGGAAACCCGCGAAGGGGAGGATGTCGCCCGAACCCTGAACCTAACGTCAGGCAGTAGGCCCGATTCATTGAATAATACCCGAGAAAGCAAGCTTCCTAATTCGGAAACCGCTCGGCCCCTGAATCTTACATCGGGCAGGGTTCCGGATTTATTTCCACCCGCCCACCCAACTATACGGGATTTATCCCTAATACGGCAAGAGTTCGGAGAAATAGTACACCACTACTGGGCCAGATTCCTCCTGGTTATGAACATGATAAAGGACTGCCGCGAGAGAGAAGCAATTTCACTCTTCCTTAACAACTGCACGGACATCGGAATCCTCAACGCCATAAGTCGTCGCGAAATTACACGATTCGCCGACTTGACATCCATAGTACGAAAGTACTGCGTGATTGAAAGCGTTCGGAAAACCGAAGATAAATTCTGGGACAATCCGGCCCCGAATATAACACAAGTCCGAAACAAAAGGGCGCATTATCGCCAGGCATCTGAGCCAAACATCAAAAAACAAAAACCCTCTACAGGGTACGGGACCGTATTGGAAGGATGGCTCAATGGACCCTGTAGAATTCATAATTTAGGGAAAGCCACACCAACGCACAGCCTCAGAGCATGTTGGATACTACGGCAGATAGCCAGAAGCGGCGAGGAGCTTTTAACTCCAGCACCTGAAGAATACCTCCCCAGTACGGTGTCGACAGTCTTCGAGACGTTCACATCAAATAATGCAAGGAAACGAACGCTCCACAACCTCGCCGAAGTCTACCAAGTAGCAACAATAAACCCATGGAGTGACACGGCTATCACCTTTAACGCCAGTGATGAACCTAAATTCCGGACAGCCCGAGCACCAGCCGCATTGGTCCTCAGTCTGATAGTCGATGGCTTCCGAATTACAAAGGTACTCATGGACGGCGGCAGCGGACTCAACCTCATCTATGAGGAAACCCTGTGAAAAATGGAAATTGACTGGAGCCGCATTGAGCGAAGCAACACAACTTTTAGGGGAATAATCCCAAGCCGGGAAGCATGCTGTTCAGGAAAAATCACACTGGATGTGGTGTTCGGCACGCCGGACAATTACAGATCCGAGGAGGTCACGTTTCAAGTGGCCCCGTTCAGCAGCGGCTACCACGCTTTGCTAGGGCGAGAAGCATTTACAATTTTCCAAGCCCGCCCGGGCCCAATGGAATAATCACTCTCGCAAGTGATCCGGACATAGCGCTCCGTGCTGAAAACAAGACAGCCGCACTGGCCCTGGAGGCATTATCTGAGGCCCTAGTGGCCGAGGAGTTAACGGCGTTGCGCTCCACGGTGGACAGGGACGACGTGATACTAGACAAGAGATCCAAGTCCACCTCTTTTAAACCGGCGGACGAAATAGTCAAATTCCAAGTCCATCCAACGGACCCTACAAAAACGGCCTCCATCGGGGCACGATTAAAACCCGATGTAGACGCCGCACTCAGAGAATTTCTGCGAGAAAATTGGGACATTTTCGCATGGCACCCCTCGGATATGCCAGGAATCCCACGCAGGCTGGCCGAGCACAGCCTGAACATCATAAAAGGGTTTAAACCCGTCAAGCAGACCCTGGGGTGCTTTTCCGAACCTAAGAGACAAGCCATGGGAGAGGAGCTAGCAAAACTGTTGGAAGCCGGGTTCATCAGAGACATAAAACATCCGGACTGGCTAGCAAACCTGGTGATGGTACCAAAGAAGGACAAATCTTGGCACCTATGTGTCGATTTCAAAGACCTAAACAAGGCCTGTCCAAAGGACCCTTTCCCACTCCCTCGAATCGATCAAATCATCGACGCCACTGTAGGACACGACTCATTGTGTTTCCTCGATGCATACTCTGGCTACCATCAAATCAAGATGGCAGAGTCAGACTAGGCCGCAACAGCATTCATCACCCCGTACGGCCCATTCTGCTTCAACACGATGCCCTTCGGGCTCAAAAACGCCGGCGCAACATATCAGCGCATGATTCAGACATGTCTGGCCAACCAGATCGGCAAAACAGTCGAAGCATATGTAGACAACATGGTCGTCAAAACAAAACACGTTGATACTCTAGTAGACGACTTGAGGCTCACGTTCGACAATCTCCGAACATATGACATTAAGTTCAACCCGAAAAAATGCGTTTTCGGCGTACCAGCCGGAAAGCTCCTGGGCTTCATCGTATCTGGTAGAGGAATTGAAGCAAACCCAGCCAAGATCCGAGCTCTGTCACAATTAGATACCCCAAAGGACCTCAAACAAATACAAAAACTGACAGGATGCGTGGCGGCTCTAAGCCACTTTATCTCCCGCTTAGGAGAAAAGGCATTACCCCTCTATCGCCTCCTACGGTGCACCGACCATTTTGAGTGGACGGAGGCCGCCACGGCCGGACTCGAAGAAATAAAAGCCATATTGGCAACAAATCCGGTCCTGGCCGCGCCCAACACGGGCGAACCAATGCTATTATACATCGCGGCAACCCATCAAGTTGTCAGCGCGGTGCTCGTCGTCGAATGAGAAGCGGACGGACACAAGTGCCCCCTCCAAAAACCAGTGTACTACGTGTCCACTGTGCTAACTCCATGCAAGTCACGGTACCCGCATTATCAAAAGATAGCATACGCGGTGTTCATGGCATCCCGGAAGCTGCGACACTACTTTCAAGAGTGCTCCATAACAGTGGCATCAGAAGTACCCCTTAATGACATTATAAACAACCGCGACGCAATGGGCCAGATTGCCAAATGGGCCATCGAGCTCCTCCCGTTCGACATAACCTGCAAGCCATGGCGAGCTATTAAGTCGCAGGTTTTGGCCGACTTCATTGCCGAATGGACTGAAGCCGAACTCCCTAAAGAATACGGCGCATACTCCAACTGGGTCATGCACTTCGACGGCTCCAAAATGTTGGCTGGCCTGGGGGCTGGCGTCGTCCTGACGTCCCTAACCGGGGACATAGTCCAATACGTACTTCAGATAATGTACACGGATTCGAACAACGCAGCCGAATACGAGGCCCTTTTACATGGCCTCCGAATGGCAGTCTCCATGGGCATTCAGCGCCTAGAGGTCCGCGGGGATTCAAATCTCGCAATATCCCAAATAAATGGAGACTTCGACGCCAAGGACCCGAAAATGGCAGCTTACCGCAACGCCATCTTAAAGATGTCAGCTCAGTTTGAGGGGCTCGAATTTCATCACATAGCCCGGGAAAATAACCAAGCAGCAGACGTGCTGGCACGCATCGGCGCCAAGCGCGAGGCCGTCGCTCCCAACATCTTCCTAGAAAGGCTATTCAAGCCATCTGTATCATGGGACGGAGAATCGGAAACAATAGCCCGGACACAACTACACTGCCCCTCACCGAGCATCCTGACACAATTGGGGGCTACGCCAACGAAACAACGCCGTCAGCCCAAGAAATAATGGCAGTCATTGCCCCTTGGATAGAGCCATTCCTAGCCTACCTAACTAGGCAGGAACTTCCCGAGGACCAAAACGAGGCCCGCTGCATAGTGCGGCGATCTAAAGCCTACAAAGTCCACGAGGGAGAGCTTTACAAGAAAAGCACAACCGGAGTCCTTCAAAGGTGTATCTCCGAAGAAGAAGGACAAGACCTTTTGGCTGAAATCCATGCCGGACTTGGCGGGCACCACGCCACAGCCCGGGCCCTTGTAAGCAAGGCCTTCCATACCGGATTTTATTGGCCAGCGGCCCGGGCAGACGTTCATGACTTAGTGCAATGATGTGTTGGTTGCCAGTTATTCGCCAACCAAAGTCACATGCCGCCTACCGCCCTACAAACTATACCCATTACCTGACCTTTCACGGTCTGGGGGCTTGACATGGTCGGACCCCTTAAAGGAGGAACCCACAAGCAAAAATACCTACTGGTCATGGTGGACAAATTCACCAAATGGATAGAAGCCAAGCCTGTAAAGACGGCCGAATCCGGACCAGTGATAGACTTCCTTTCCGGGGTTGTACACCGTTATGGTGTCCCCCACAGCATCATAACTGACAACGGCACAAACTTCACGGCCGATGAAGTCAAACTTTGGTGCAAAAACATGGGCATCAAGCTCGACTACGCTTCAGTCTATCACCCTCAAACTAACGGTCAAGTCGAACGGGCCAACGATCTCATTATGAGCGGCATCAAACCCAAACTAGTGCGATCCCTCAAGGAATCTGACACGCACT
Source organism: Triticum aestivum (assembly GCF_018294505.1). Classification (NCBI taxonomy): domain Eukaryota; kingdom Viridiplantae; phylum Streptophyta; class Magnoliopsida; order Poales; family Poaceae; genus Triticum; species Triticum aestivum. Next base: position 510,088,000 of record NC_057801.1, on the reverse strand, counting down.
GGGTAGAGGAGCTTGACTCCGTACTCTAGGGGCTGCGGACCACGCCGAATCGCACTACCGGATTCACACCATTTTTATGGTATACGGCGCAGAGGCAGTACTGCCATGCGACATAATCCATGACTCACCTCGAGTGCGCATGTACGAAGAAAGAGAAGCCGAGCTCAATCGGCAGGACAGCTGGGACGCATTGGAAGGGGAGCGCGACGTGGCAAAGGCTCGTTCCGCATTCTATCAACGGCAGGCTCGAAGATATCAAAGTAGAGAAGTACGGGCCAAAATGTATAACGTTGGCGAACTAGTTCTATGCCTGCCGGACAAGAAAAAGGATAAATTAAAGCCCAAATGGGAGGGCCCCTTCATCATCGACCAAGTACTGACCGGCGGAGCGTATCGTCTGCGAGGCGCATCGGACAACCGACTCGAGCCGAACCCATGGAATGCAGCACGCCTACGAAGGTTCTACGCCTAGCATCGGACTCCGTGTTCGTCTCCTTCCCTCGTCCCCTTGTTTTATTTTTTATTTTTTGTTTTTATTTTTGGCAGTCCGGGATTTTGTTCCTTCTCCCCCCCTTTTTCTCACAAGCCCTTAGGGACTCGCATATGCAATATTCACACGCACCCGACGCGCTACCTGCGCTCACAATACCTGGGGGCTGCTCTACCAAGAAGTTTATATAAAACGGGCCTCACGCCCAAAACATGTGTAATGCTTCCGCATGAACCTTTTATACACCATTATATGCATCGATATGACTTAAGTTTTGGCCAAGCTGGGTTGCCTGGCTCCTGTGCTTACCCCTACGTTCCCGTTCGTTCGGCTAGGTGGTAAAGGGAGCACCTCTGCGATTGTTACTGCCGGGTCAGCCGGATGTGTACCTCAGACTGGGTGAATCCGAAAGCTAGTGTTCTTAAGGGAATATTCGGTCGGTGAGCTAAAAGATGATCTTTCATATTTACTTTTTGCCCCCAGATGCTTTTCTGCTCTTTCTGGCAGTTCGGACATGCACTTTAGGGCATGCCTCCCAGGGAAAGGAACCCCTAACGGAACTATTCTATCTGGAAGATGTTTCTTACTAACGATGTAATATAACATAACTAGTTGGGCACTTGTATTCTAAAGCACTTACGACCCCTACGCCTTGTCTCCATGCATGCCCCGGTTCTTACATAACCAAGAGGGTATTCGGACACACTCCGGACTATAGGGTCCAGAGGTCGAAGCTAAAAGGTCCGCAATGATAAACGATCTACAATCCGGCTAGAGGACATTTTTATGTCATTTTTACATAGTCAATCCGACTCGGCATATTCTTCTTCAATGCCATCTAACAGGCGGTCTAATTTACAGTCCTGTTGGGAATACTTTGCAGCCAGCTCCACCTGGCCATATGCCAAGCTGACCGGGATCTCCTTTCCGTCCGGACCTATAGGGCCGACCTCGGCCATGTGGTTTGGGTCAGCCTTTGTGTACCGAGTCTTCACCATGGCCCAGGCCTCCCTGGCACCTTGACGGCAAGCCGATATCTTCCATAACCGGAAGCACTGCCGCACTCCCTCCAGCTTCTTGGCAAGCTCCTCAAGGCCTTCGTGCACGGAGAGGGATGGCCACATAGCCTGGATGACGCCTCGCATTGCCTGTCGAACTCGCCCGTGTAGTTGAAACAACTCAGGAAGATGGTCTCCCGATGAACCGGGCATTTCCTCCGCCGGACGCCCCGTCAGCAGACCTACAGACATAGCTCTGTCAATCGACTTCCTCGCCGAATTCTTTTTTCGAAGATTCGTTCAAGCACTTACTAAAAATGCCGCATAGAAGTCGCCGATTCTCCTTAACGGTAGAAGACAGCTGAATGAGAACATATTTTAGTTCCTCGCCTAGCTGGGTATTGGCGTCTTGAAGCTTGTTCTTCTCTTGCCTCACCCTCGTCAGCATGTTCTCGCCGGCCTTTAGTTGGCGTAGGAGTTGTTGCTGGTCCGGATTTGCTCCGGCCTCATCTGCATTATTATAGTCAGGGTTGCCTGCCACATTTCAAAACGGAGGTACCTTTCGAAGCATATATTACCTGCGGGCATCCCCTTGACATTCTCTGAAGCGGCCAATGCGGGCTCGAGCTGAGCCTTGCACTCTTCGAGCTTCTAGGACAATTGCGTGTTCTTCTTTGTAAGACACTGCATAGCACATGATCCTTCAAACAGTTATCTTCACTGTTTCAAGTCTTGGGAGCTACTGACATATATAACCTTCAATTCTACTCACCTATATGTCTTTCACATACTGCTCCATGGCTCTGGCTAGACCATTTTGAGCAGCACGGAGATACGCATCTCCTGTATTAAAGGCGTCCAACGCCTCTGGGGAAAAACATGCGTCACGGAGAACAGTCCGGCGACGCCTGTGGTTTAGGGCACTCTCCACCTCTGAATTAGTGGCAGATAGCCCGTCGGCACCCTCTGTCGGAGGAGCGCCCGAGGCGCGTCCCGTGTCCACCTCCGCTTCCGGACCCAGCCTCGAACCTTGGCCGGCGGACATAGTCCGGCGGGCTCTCTTCTTTCTAAGAAAATCATGAGCATTAGTAGGACCCTAGGCGTTAAATCTGCACACCATATCGTTGCACCGGAATCTCGATTTGGTCCGCACTTCTTTTTGGCCCGCCTGGTTTCAGCGGCCCTTGCTGGCTGCCCACCGTGGGCTCGGCCTTCCGCCTCAAGGATTTACCCTACGAAACATTGTTAGTGCACGGCATGCAAGATAAAACATGAGAATACTGGGACTTCGGTCTTAGTTACCTTGGAGGCTGGAAGTAGTCCGGGATAGTCGACCGTGATGGCCACTAAAGAGTTATCCTTGCTCAATTGATGAAATACTCCATCAACCAACTCCACGCATAAGTCCGGATCTTCTTGGGAGTCCGGATCGAGGGACCGTTCCGGATCCTCGGGTTGTGGAGCAGAGCTGTTTATTTCCTTCACAGCCTGGTGCAGGTCCTGCGTTTAAACATTACTAGTCTAAGTACTCAACTACGAGAATTTCGAAAACGGATAGGCAAGTGAAAGTGTCCGCTCACCCAACTAGGAGGATTGTACATAGAGAATCCGCCTTCCGGGTTGACGCAGAGGAATTCTTCCTCTTCCCCCTTGTACAAAGCGGATAAGATTCTCGTTAAAGTGGCGGCCGAATCTGGCCCCTTGCGACCGCACCGGGTAGCATCATCCTCCCCGTTGAAATCCCACATGTGGTGGCCTCTGTATTGAAGCGGCTGCACCCCTCGCATGATGCATATGGCCATGACCTTGATCATGGTCAGTCCGGAATGAGCCAACAACCTTATCCGGCTCATCAGGTACAGGACGTCCCTGTCAGCTTCCCTCTGAGGGTTCCGTGGGCGCCAACTCAGGCGCTTCTTCAACGGGGCATTATGGAACTCGGGGAGGCTGATCCGTACTGGGTCCGGCAAGGGGACATCATCTATATAAAACCATTCCGAGGGCCAGTCTTCGGACACCCTCTTTGGTGTGCCGGATAGATATCCGGTCCCGGTGATGCGCCATAGTTCGGCTCCGCCCACTTGATAAATAGACCCCTCCTGAGAACGAGGCACAAGGCAAAACAACCTCTTCCACAGAGCGAAATGGGCCTCAACGCCCAAGAACAGCTCGCAGAGGGCCACGAAGCCCGCAATGTGCAGAATGGAGGCGGGCGTGAGGTTGTGTAGCTCGAGGCCGTAGAACTCCAGCAACCCTCAAAGAAACGGATGAATTGGAAATCCGAGTCCTCTCATCAAATAAGGGACTAGGCATACTCGCTCTCCTCGAGAGGGATTGGGGACGCTCTCCGCCTGCTCTCCGTCGCTATAGGTAGCAATCCCGGCTCGAACTGGGACCATATATGCTGGGGGGAGAAGCCCCTTGGACTAAAGCACTACTAGCTCGCTATGCGGGACGGAACACCGCCCCCAATCTCCGGGCCGAGCGCTGGAGGGGCGAGAGGAGGAGCTGCACCGACCGACCATGGTGGAATGGATCTTTGTCGAAGGCACTCTGATGAAATCTCGCAGAGGGAAGATGGTGTGAATTGGATCTAAATCCCCGTCTCTTTTATGGGCGGTTCATTAACGCGACCAGGGGGTAACTGAAAAAATCCCCTGGCTTTTCGCATTCGTTTGACACATGGAAGATGGTCATTATGGGGCATAGAAGCAGAGGAGGGTAGCACGCACTAGAAGCCGGACACTAGTCAACGGATACAGAGAATTTGCGGGAGAACCCGCCTTGCAATGCCGAAGACAACTTGCGCGCCGGACTCGTCGTCATTTAAGCCTGGTTCGGGGGCTACTGAGGGAGTCCTGGATTAGGGGGTGTCCGGATGGCCGGACTAAGACCTTTGGCCGGACTCCCGGACTATGAAGATACAAGATTGAAGACTCCGACCCGTGCCCGGATGGGACTTTCCTTGGCGTGGAAGGCAAGCTTGGTGATACGATATGAAGATCTCCTCCCATTGTAACCGACTCTATGTAACCCTAGCCCTCTCCGGTGTCTATATAAACCGGAGAGTTTTAGTACGTAGGACGAACAACAATCATACCATAGGCTAGATTCTAGGGTTTAGCCACTCCGATCTCATGGTAGATCTACTCTTGTACTACCCATATCATCAATATTAATCAAGCAGGAGTAGGGTTTTACCTCCATCGAGAGGGCCCAAACCTGGGTAAAAACATCATGTCCCTTGTCTCCTGTTACCATCCGCCTAGACGCACAGTTCGGGACCCCCTACCCGAGATCCACCGGTTTTGACACCGACAGCAAGAAAGATAACTCAATCATACATAAATTCGAAGAGACTTGCAAAGATAACTCAATCATACATAAATTAATTCAGAGAAGATTCAAATATTATTCATAGATAAACTTGATCATAAACCCACAATTCATTGGATCTCGACAAACACACCGCAAAAAGAGTTTACATCGAATAGATCTCCACAAGAGAGGGGGAGAATATTGTATTGAGATCCAAAAAGAGAGAAGAAGCCATCTAGCTAATAACTATGGACCCAAAGGTCTGTGGTAAACTACTCACAACTCATCGGAAGGGCTATGGTGTTGATGTAGAAGCCCTCCGTGGTCGATTCCCCCTCCGGCAGAGTGCCGACAAAGGCTCCAAGATGGGATCTTGCGGATACAGAAGGTTACGGCGCTGGAAATTATGTTTCGGGTGCTCCCCGGATGTTTTTGGGATACATAGGCTTATATAGGAGGAAGAAGTACGTCGATGGCCGCCCGAGGGGCCCACGAGACAGGGGGCGCGCCCTATAGGGGGGCGCCCTACCCTCTCGTGGCCGCCTCGGCTGCTTCTTGACTTGCACTCCAAGTCCTCTGGATCACGTTCGTTCCAAAAGTCACGCTTCCGAAGGTTTCATTCTGTTTGGACTCCGTTTGATATTCCTTTTCTTCGAAATACTGAAATAGGTAAAAAAACAGCAATACGAGCTGGGCCTCCGGTTAGTAGGTTAGTCCCAAAAATGATAATAATGTGTAAAATAAAGCCCATAAACATCCAAAACAGGCAATATAATAGCATGGAACAATCAAAAATTATAGATACGTTGGAGACGTATCAAGCATCCCCAAGCTTAATTCCTGCTCGTCCTCGAGTAGGTAAATGATAAAAATAGAATTTTTGATGTGGAATGCTACCTAGCATAATTCTCAATGTAATTTTCTTTATTGTGGCATGAATGTTCAGATCCAAATGATTCAAGATAAAAGCTTACAAAACATAAAAATAATAATGCTTCAAAGCATACTAACAAATAATCATGTCCTATCAAAATAGCATGGCCAAAGAAAGCTTATCCCTACAAAATCATATGGTTAGGCCATGCTTCATTTTCATTACACAAAATACTCCCATCACGCACAACCCCGATGATGAGCCGAGCAATTGGTTCATACTTTTTAACGCGCTTCAGCTTTTTCAACTCTTACGCAATACATGAGCGTAAGCCATGGACATAGCACTATGGTGGTCTATTGTGGTGGTTGTGAGGACACAAAGAGGGAGAAGATAGTCTCACATCAACTAGGCGTGTCAACGGGCTATGGAGATGCCCAGCAATAGATATCAATGTGAGTGAGTAGGGATTGCCATGCAATGGATGCACTAGATCTATAAATGTATGAAAGCTCAACAAAAGAAACTAAGTGGGTGTGCATCCAACTTGCTTGCTCACGAAGACCTAGGGCACTTTGAGGAAGCCCATCATTGGAATATGCAAGCCAAGTTCTATAATGAAAAATTCCCACTAGTATATGAAAGTGACAACATAGGAGACTCTCTATCATGAAGATCATGGTGCTACTTTGAAGCACAAGTGTGGAAAAAGAAATAGTAGCAATTGTCCCTTCTCTCTTTTTCTCTCATTTTTCTTTCTTTCTTTCTTTTTTTTCTTTAGTTTTTCTTTTTTTTCCTTTTTGGTGGGCTTCTTTGCCCTCTTTTATTTTTATAAAGTCTGAAGTCTCATCCCGACTTGTGGGGGAATCATAGTCTTCATCATCCTTTCCTCACTAGGACAATGCTCTAATAATGAAGATCATCACACTTTTATTGATTTACAACTCAAAAATTACAACTCAAAGCTAGAACAAGATATGACTCTATATGAATGCCTCCGGCGGTGTACCAGTATATGCAACGAATCAAGAGCGACATGTATGAAAATTATGATGGTGGCCTTGCCACAAATACGATGTCAACTACATGATCATGCAAAGAGCAATATGACAATGATGAAACGTGTCATAGTAAACAGAACGGTGGAAAGTTGCATGGCAATATATCTCGGAATGGCTATGGAAATGCCATAATAGGTAGGTATGGTGGCTGTTTTGAGGAAGGTAAATAATGGGTTTACGATACCGGTAAAAGTTGCGCGGCTTAAGAAAGGCTAGCAAAGTGGAAGGATGAGTGTGCGTATATCCATGGACTCACATTAGTCATAAAGAACTCATATACTTGTTGCAAAAGTCTACTTAGCCCTCGAAGCAAAGTACTACTACGCATGCCCCAAGAGGGATAGATTGGTAGGAAAAGACCATCGCTCGTCCCCGACTGCCACTCATAAGGAAGACAATCAAAAGAGCACCTCATGCAACAAATTTGTCACACAACTTTTACCATACGTGCATGCTACGGGACTTGCCAACTTCAACAAAAGTATTTCTCAATTTCATAATTATCCACTAGCATGACCCTAACATTACTAACTTTATATCTCAAAACAATTTTCAAGCATCAAATTGATCCTAGTGTTGAATGCACTTTTTATGATAGTTTTTATTATACCCAACTTGGATGTTCATCATTCTAGGACCAAATTTGTAACCATAGCAAATACCATGCTATTCTAAAAGACTCTCAGAATAATATAAGTGAAGCATGAGAGACTAGCAATTTCTTCAATATTAATCCACCACCATGCTCTAAAAGATATAAGTGAAGCACTAGAGCAAAAACTATCTATCTCAAAAGATATAAGTGGAGCACATAGAGTATTCTAGCAAATTCTAATCAAATAGGCTTCTCCCAAAAGGTGTGTACAGCAAGTATGATTGTGGTAAACTAAAATTCAAAGACTAATATAATACACAACGCTCCAAGCAAAACACATATCATGTGGCGAATAAAAATATAGCTCCAAGTAAAGTTACCAATGAACGAAGACGAAAGAGGGGATGCCTTCCCGAGGCATCCCCAAGCTTAGGCTTTTGGCTACCCTTGAATATATTCGGGTGCCATGGGCATCCCCAAGCTTAGGATTTTTCCACTCCTTATTCCATAGTCCATAAAAGCTTTACCCAAAACTTGAAAACTTCACAACACAAAACTCAACAGGAAATCTTATAAGCTCCATTAGTGAAAGAAAACAAAACCACCACATTACTGTAATGAACTCATTCTTTATTTATTTTGGTGCTAAACCTAATGTATTCCAAGTTCTCTATGGTTCATACCCTTACATACTAGCCATAGATGCATCAAAATAAGCAAACAACACACGAAAAACAGAATCTGTCAAAAACAGAACAGTCGGTAGCAATCTGTAACTAACGAAAACTTATAAACTCTAAAAATCCTACAAAAATAGGAAGTACTGTACAATTTTTTTATTGATCATCAGCATAAAGAATAAATGCAAAATCACGTTTCGGTGATTTATTGAATTTTTTCTCGTGAGCGCAAAGTTTCTGTTTTTCAGCAGAATCAAATCAACTATCATAATAGGTTATCCTATAGGTTCTACTTGGCACAAACACTAATTAAAAGATAAAAACACATCTAAACAGAAAGTAGATGCAAAATTGATTACTAAGCAGGAACAAAAACAAAAAGCATAAATAAAATTGGGTTGCCTCCCAACTAGGGCTATCGTTTAACGCCCCTAGCTAGGCATAAAAGTGAAGATAGATCTAAGTAGTGCCATCTTTGGTACTTGATTCATATGTAGCTCGCATGATAGATTCATAAGGTAATTTAACTTTCTTTCTTGGAAAGTTCTCCATGCCTTTATTTAATGGAAATTGGAATCTAATATTCCCTTCCTTCATATCAATAATCGCACCAATAGTTCTAAGGAAAGGTCTACCAAGAATAATAGGGCAAGAAAGATTGCAATCTATATCAAGAACGATCAAATCTACAGGCACCAAATTTCTATTTGCAACAATGAGAACATCATTGATCCTTCACATTGGCTTTTTAATGGTGGAATCCGCAAGGTGCAAATTTAAAGAGCAATCATCAAGGTCTTGAGCTTGCATTGGTTTTCCTTGAAGAGGAAAGGGTGATGCTACAATAGTAGTGTAAGTATTTCCCTCAGTTTTTGAGAACCAAGGTATCAATCCAGTAGGAGGCTCCTCAAAAGTCCCACGCACCTACACAAACAAACAAAGAACTCGCAACCAACGCAATAAAGGGGTTGTCAATCCCTTCACGGCCACTTGTGAAAGTGAGATCTAATAGAGATAATATGATAAGATAAATATATTTTTCGTATTTCATAATATAGATGCAGAAAGTAAAGATGCAAATAAAAGTAGATTGGAAGCAAATATGATAAAGGATAGACCCGGGGGCCATAGGTTTCACTAGAGGCTTCTCTCAAGATAGCATAAGTATTACGGTGGGTGAACAAATTACTGTCGAGCAATTGATAGAAAAGCGAATAGTTATGAGATTATCTAGGCATGATCATGTATATAGGCATCACGTCCACAACAAGTAGATCAACTCCTACCTGCATCTACTACTATTGCTCCACACATCGACCGACTCCTGCCTGCATCTAGAGTATTAAGTTCATAAAGAACAGAGTAACGCATTAAGCAAGATGACATGATGTAGAGGGATAAATTCATGCAATATGATATAAACCCCATCTTTTTATCCTCGATGGAAACAATACAATATGTGTCTTGCAACCCTTTCTATCACTGGGTAAGAACACCGCAAGATTGAACCCAAAGCTAAGCACTTCTCCCATGGCAAGAAAGATCAATCTAGTAGGCCAAACCAAACTGATAATTCGAAGAGACTTGCAAAGATAACTCAATCATACATAAAAGAATTCAGAGAAGATTCAAATATTATTCATAGATAAACTTGATAATAAACCCACAATTCATCGGATCTCGACAAACACACCACAAAAAGAGTTTACATCGAATAGATCTCCACAAGAGAGGGGAAGAACGTTGTATTGAGATCCAAAAAGAGAGAAGAAGCCATCTAGCTAAAAACTATGGACCCGGAGGTCTGTGGTAAACTACTCACAACTCATCGGAAGGGCTATGATGTTGATGTAGAAGCCCTCCGTGGTCGATTCCCCCTCCGGCAGATCACCGGCGAAGGCTCCAAGATGGGATCTCGCGGATACAGAAGGTTACGACGGTGGAAATTGTGTTTCGGGTGCTCCCTGGATGTTTTCGGGGTACATAGGCTTATATAGGAGGAAGAAGTACGTCGGTGGCCGCCCGAGGGGCCCACGAGACAGGGGGGCGCGCCCTTAGGGGGGACGCCCTACCCTCTCGTGGCCGCCTTGGCTGCTTCTTGACTTGCACTCCAAGTCCTCTGGATCACGTTTGTTCCAAAAATCACGCTTCCGAAGGTTTCATCCCGTTTGTACTCCGTTTGATATTCCTTTTCTTCGAAATACTGAAATAGGTAAAAACACAGCAATACGGGCTGGGCCTCCGGTTAGTAGGTTAGTCCCAAAATGATAATAATGTGTAAAATAAAGTCCATAAACATCCAAAACAGGTAATATAATAGCATGGAACAATCAAAAATTATAGATACGTTGGAGACGTATCACCTTGCTGCCCCTGCTGTTACTGGGAAAGGACATCGCAAGATTGAACCCAAAGCTAAGCACTTCTCCCATTGCAAGAAAGATCAATCTAGTAGGCCAAACCAAACTGATAATTCAAAGAGACTTGCAAAGATAACTTAATCACACATAAAAGAATTCAGAGGAGATTCAAATATTTCTCATAGAGAAACTTGATCATAAACCCACAGTTCTTTGAATCTCGACAAACACACCGCAAAAAGACTTACATCGAATAGATCTCCAAAAAGATCAAGGAGAACTTTGTATTGAGATTCAAAGAGAGAGAAGAAGCCATCTAGCGAATAACTATGGACCCGAAGGTCTGTGGTAAACTACTCACAACTCATCGGAGAGGCCTTGGAGATGATGTAGAGGCCCTCCATGATCGATTCCCCCTCCGACGGAGCGCCGACGAAGGCTCTAAGATGGGATCTCACGGATACAGAAGGTTATGGCGGTGAAAATAGTTTTTCATGGTCGCCTCTGATGTTTTCGGGGCACATGGGTATATGTAGGAGGAAGAAGTAGGTTGGTGGATGCTCGAGGGCCCACAAGGGTGGGGGGCGTGCTCACCTATAGGGGGCGCGCTGGGCACCCTCGTTGCCGCATCGCTTTTTTGTTGACTTCCACTCCAAGTCCTCTGGATCATGCTTGTTCCAAAAAGATCGCTCCCGAAGGTTTCATTCCGTTTGGACTCCGTTTGATATTCCTTTCATTCGAAACACTGAAATAGGCAAAAAAGCAGCAATTCGGGCTGGGCCTCCGGTTAGTAGGTTAGTCCCAAAAATGATATAAAAGTGTAAAGTAAAGCCCATAAACGTCCAAAACGGGTAATATAATAGCATGGAACAATAAAAAAATATAGATACGTTGGAGACGTTTCATGGGTCATTGCCGCCCTCGAGGTACTAGAGTACCTCGTGGAGCGTGCGGCTGGGGGCGCCCCACCATAGGCGGCGCCCCTCGCTGTTCTTAACGTCCCTCACCAGTGACGCCCCGTTGGTGGATGCCAGCCGCTGCGCATGCCGGCGCTGGAAGTACGCCACCCATGACGCGTGGTGTCGGCGGCGTACTGCGGGAGGGCACGCTGCTCCTCCGTGAGCGACGCCCGCACGCGGTCGACCTTGGTGGCGAACAGGTCAGGCTGCGCATCGACGTCTGGCACTGGGGGAATGGGGACTCCACCGGCGCTGATGTTAGGCAACGTAACAATAATTCAAAAAAAATTCTACGCATCACCAAGATCAATCTAGGAGATTCTAGCAACAAGAGAGAGAGGGGATGAGCATCTTCATACCTTTGAAGATCGCTAAGCGGAAGCGTCACTAGAACGCGGATGAGGGAGTTGTACTTGCGGCGATTCAAATCGTGGAAGATCTGATCTAACGCCGAACGGACGGCGCCTCCGCGTTCAACACACATACAGCCCGGGGACATCTCCTCCTTCTTGATCCAGCAAGGGGAGAGGAGAAGTTTAGGGAGAACTTTGGCAGCACGACGGCGTGGTGGATGAGCTTGCAGTTCTCTGGCAGGGCTTCGCCAAGCACTATTATGGAGGAGGAGGTGTTCGGGAGGGAGAAGGCTGCGCCAGGGGAAGGGTACGGCAGCCCTCCCACCTCCCCTCTATTTATAGGGGCAAGGGAGAGGGGGTCGGCCCCTCCAGATGGATCTAGAGGGGGGCGACGGCCAAGGGGGGAGGCTTGCCCCCCAAGCCAAGGGGGCGCCTGAGGAAGTCCTGGATTAGGGGGTATCCGGATAGCCAGACTATATACTTTGGCCGGACTGTTGGACTATGAAGATACAAGATTGAAGACTTCATCCCGTGTCCGGATGGGACTCTCCTATGCGTGGAAGGCAAGCTTGGATATTCGGATGTGTAGATCTCCTTCTCCGTAACTGACTCTGTGTAACCCTAGCCCCCTCCGGTGTCTATATAAACCGGAGGGTTTAGTCCATAGAACAACAATCATAATCATAGGCTAGCTTCTAGGGTTAGCCTCTACGATCTCGTGGTAGATCAACTCTTGTAATACTCATATCATCAAGATCAATCAAGCAGGAAGTAGGGTATTACCTCCATAGAGAGGGCCCGAACCTGGGTAAACATCATGTCCCCCACATCCCATTACCATTAGCCTTAGACGCGCAGTTCGGGACCCCCTACCCGAGATCCACTGGTTTTGACACCGACATTGGTGCTTTCATTGAGAGTTCCACTGTGTCGTCGTGAAAAGGCTTGATGGCTCCTTCAATCATCTTCAACAACGCAGTCCAGGGGGAGGTTTTCCTTCCTGGATAGATCTTCGTATTCGGCGGCTTCGAACTGCGGGCTAACTCACTTGGCCATCTGGAGCAGATCGATAGCTATGCCCCTGGCCATCAGGTCAGGTTTGGAAGCTTAAACTATACTGCCGATATCCGCGGAGACTTGATCTTCGACGGATTCGAGCCCATGTCAGGTATGCCGAACGGTCGCGATGAGCATGACTTAGATCTGCCATCAGACAGTGTTTGGGAGATCGTGCCTGCGGTGGCGCCGGGAATCAATCCGGAGCAGATCGTGCCTTCCGAGGATGGGTGGATGGACACCGCCCTGCAAGGCACACACTCATCGGCGTTGGAGCCGAATACTGACCCCACCTCTTGTGAGAGTGATGTAGTCGAATCCCCGGACTCGTTTTTGGCTACAAGATCCGAACCGCGTGTGCCCGTGCCTGTTGAATCTGATCGGGCACCGGTCATAGAGTTCACCACCATGGATATCTTTCAGCACTCACCCTTGGTGATGGGCTAAACTCATTAAGGTCTCTTTCCTTGTCGGGGGATTCTTGGCCGAACAATGTCCGGCTCGAGTGGGAAGCAGGCGACGAAGAAATTCGATACCCACCCACCACCCACTTTATAGCCATTGTCGATGACTTAACCGACGTGCTTCACTTCGACTCCAAAGACATCGATGGTATGGACGATGATGCAGGAGAAGAACAGGAACCACCGCCTACAGGGCGCTGCACCGCCACCTCATCATATGATATTTATATGGTGGACACCCCTAAAGAAAACAATGGCGATGAGGCAACCGAAGATAACCCCTTGGGGAAGCGATCGAGACACCGGCGTCATCAGCGCCGCTGCAAGCCCCGCCATAGCAAAAATAGTGATACCGGCATAGGAGATAACAATCCGGATTGTGCCGAAGACGAAGACAATCCTGCCCAGCCAGGCTTCGAGAAGGCCGAGCAAGAGGATGGGCAAGCTAGCCCTAGAGAACAGGCAACTGATGGAGAATCAGAGGACGATAATTACATGCCTCTCTCCGAAGGCGAAGTGAGCCTTGGCAACGAAGAATTCACCATGCCCGAGGATCCCATCAAGCACGAGCACTTCAAACGCCGGCTTATAGCCACTGCAAAAAGCGTGAAGAAAAAGCAGCAACAGCTCCAAGCTGATCAAGATCTGCTAACTGACAGATGGACTGATGTCCTGGGTGCCGACGAATACGGACTCGAGCGCCCTAGCAAAAGCTACCCAAAGCGCAGGTTGCTACCTCAGCTCGGCGAGGAAGCTTTAAAACCCACACTACCAGTGCATGATGCGGCTTACCGGCCACCCCGTGGACGCGACAAAGCGGTGTACCAGCCCGAAGCCCAGGCCACACCCCATCGCCAATCAAATGATAATACCAAGGCCTGGGGCTACACGAAGGACCTGCGAGAAGTATTGGAAAACAAAGCAGGACAGTCAAGATCGATCTACGGATCACGGGGACGCGCCACGATGCGTGATGATGACCGTCACACCGGATATAATAAACCAAAGTCCGACTGGGCCGAATACAACAGACTAGATTCACTTGAACTACGTCGGGATGTAGCCCGACATAGAGGCGCCGCACACCCCCTATGCTTCACTGATGAAGTAATGGATCATGAATTCCCAGAAGGGTTTAAACCCGTAAACATTGAATCATACGATGGTACTACAGACCCCACGGTATGGATAGAAGATTTCTTCCTCCATATTCATATGGCCCGTGGAGACGATCTACACGCCATCAAGTACCTCCCACTAAAACTCAAGGGAGCAGCTCGGCATTGGTTGAATAGCTTGCCGACAAACTCCATCGGGAGTTGGGAGAACCTGGCAGACGCATTCCTTGACAACTTTCAGGGCACTTATGTGCGACCACCGGATGCTGATGACCTAAGTCACATAACCCAACAGCCCGGAGAGTCAGCCAGGAAATTTTGGACACGGTTCCTGACTAAAAAGAACCAAATTGTCGATTGTCCGGATGCCGAAGCCCTAGCGGCCTTTAAGCATAACATCCGTGACGAGTGGCTTGCCCGACATCTCGGCCAGGAAAAGCCAAAGTCCATGGCAGCCCTCACAACACTCATGACCCGCTTCTGTGCGGGCGAGGATAGCTGGTTGGCTCGTAGGAACAACACAGCAAACAACCCTCGCACATCAGCCAAGGATAACAACGACAAACCACGGCGCAACAAATATAAGCATCGCAAAAATGGCGATAACGCCAAAGACACGACAGTCAATGCCGGATTCAGTCGCTCCAAATCCGGTCAGTGGAAAAGGCCATTCAACAAAAACAATTCAGACTCGTCCAGTTTGGATCGCATACTCGACCGTCCATGCCAAATCCATGGCACCCCAGGAACACCAGCCAATCATACCAACAGAGAATGCTGGGTCTTCAGACAAGCCGGTAGGTCAAGTGCCGAAAACAAGGGGAAGGGGTCTCAAAGCGACAACGATGACGAGGAGCCCCGATCACAAAAAAGGGAGGACAGAAGAAATTCCCTCCCCATGTGAAAACGGTGAATCTGATACACATAACCTATATCCCCAATCAGGAGCGTGAATCAAGGGACGCACATGCAATAAAGCCAGTTGCCCCAAAACTCAACCTATGGTCCTCTTGTCCGATCACCTTCGATCGAAGGGACCACCCTACCAGTATCCGTCATGGCGATTCAACCGCATTGGTCCTCGACCCCATCATCGACGGATTCTACCTCACACAAGTCCTCATGGACGGTGGCAGCAACCTGAACCTGCTTTATCAGGATACAGTGGGAAAATGGGCATCAATCCCTCGAGGATCAAACCCACAAAAACCACCTTTAAAGGTGGCATACCAGGTGTAGAGGCCTGTTGTATGGGCTCAATCACACTGAAAGTGATCTTCGGATCCCCCGACGGTCACCGTACCGAAGAGTTACTCTTCGACATCGTCCCCTTTTACAGTAACTATCAGGCCTTCTTCGGTCGAATTCTGTTTGCTCGGTTCAACGCGGTGCCATATTATGCCTGCAATAAACTGAAGATGCCTGGTCCACGCGGCGTCATCACGGTTAAAGGCAGAGCCGAACCCCTCGCTGCCGAAGAATCTACCACCGCTTTCACAGCAAGAGCAACAAATGGCACCTCCCAATCGAACCTTAAGTCGATGGCCAAGCTAACGGACTCTATAGAAGGAGTCCGAACTATGGTGCGGCGAGATAGACCGGCCCATCTGGAGCTTAACTAAAAACACTCCGTCAAAACTTAAAGGATAAGCCACATACTGCGGCTCAACCGCTTCGTGGAGAAAGACTATTTCTTGCATTTTTCTCGCAGGTTCACCTTTGGACAGGCCAGGACGGACGACGTGGAAGCAGCGCGGGCACGTAAGGGAATCGACAAATACTCCCCTCTTTGATAATCCGAATACACTCCGGATCCGCATACAACCTCCTCCCGCCTGGTCTTAGCAGGTTCTACAACAATATTTTCTTTTTACCACATTACCTGTACTCATACGCTTAGATGTATTACTCAAATACACCATGTAAGTTTATATGATGCTAGTCTGCTGTTATTTCTTATTAAAACCCTTTTGTGGGAAGGCAACTGCTTATCGCGATATGCCTTAGCATGCGAGGGGCTTCATCATACCCATATTACGGCACAAAAGTCCGAACACCGTCATGGCAGTTCGGCACCCCGAACTCATAGCATTATATGCATCAGCTCTGAATCATGTCTTGGGTCAATAGTTGGGTTTGCCCGGCTCCTATGTTTTGGTACCTTACATTCCGCTATATCGGCTAAGGTAGCACCAGGAGAACTACTACGATTGTGTCCCGGTTCTCCCGGACGAGCACCTCAGTAGAGAAAGTCGAAAACTGACTGTCATGATGCGGTGAGAGCTGGTCAGCTGTTCGAGAGGTTATCAAATCTTTAAGAATTTTTTCCACATAATACTATAACCAATGCAGCGTGCGAAGGATCGGTCTTCTTCCGATCAGGTGCTTATAGAGCCCCTTGTGCGGTCTTCTGAACACCAGGGGCTGCGCCTACCATACTTCTAAATTCCTATGGCTAAGTGAGAGTGATAAAAACCTATAGTCTGATTGCCTAGTTCGCTGTGCTGAACACCTCCTTCAAGGACCCAAAACTGGGAGAAAGAGTGCTCAGGTTTATCCTGAACACCCCCGTACTCACTGCGTGGGGGCGGAAGCCGACGACTGGCCAACTCTCAGGATTAATATATAAAACGGCCACACAAGAGGAAAAACTTTCAAATGACAGGCAATAAAAATGACCCTGTTCAAACATTACAACGGACAAACATGACCGCATTCATGGAAATATAATGTCCTTGGTGCATTGCTCCGCTGCAAGGCGAGCTCCTTTCAAGACACCTTCATAATACATTTCGGGCGTGCGGTGCTCCTTACCCTCCGGCAGTCCCTCGGTCATCAGCTTTTCCGCATCCATCTTCCCCCAATGCATTTTTGCATGGGCGAAGGACATTCGCGCACCCTCTATACAGACCAACCGCTTGATGATGTCGAGTCGAGGACAGGCACTCACAAGCCGCTTCATGAGCCTGAAGTAACTGCTTGGAATAGGCTCGGCGGGCCATAGCCGGATAATTACGTCCTTCATGGCTAGTTCGGCCGCCTTATGCAGTTCGGTTAGCTGCTTCAGCTGATCGGAGAAAGGCACCGGATAATTTGGCGCCAGATACTACATCCAGAAGAGCCTATCCACAGTATTTCTCTCTACGGTTCAGTAGAATTGGGCGGCATCAGATATCATTCGCGGTAGCTCCGCAAACACTCCTGGAGAAATCATAATTCAAATTATCAAACTTGATTTCCCCCTTTCAAAATACCCGCTTTATATATACAAAAAAATCCTTACCGGCCGCAATCTTCCTCGCTTCCTGGATTTCCTTCAGGGCACCCTGGGCTTCCCCCCGGGCATCACTTGCGGCTTGGCAATCCTGGGAGAGTTCGGATTCTTTCCCTGATAAACTCTGCTCCAAGGTCTCACATTTAGTCACGGCCTCTTGAAGCTTTAGCTCGGCCTCAATAACTCTGGCTTCATGCTTCTCATGGAGAGCTTGCTCTGTGGCTGCCTTCTTCTCAGCTTCGGCCACAACCCTTCTAAGAGCCTCAATTTCGGATGTTGCCCCTAGAGCACATCATAAAAATATTTTTTATCATGCACATCTCACCCATTTGTGCCAAATAAACAAGGTCTCTGCATACCTTGGTTGTCCTCCAGCTGTTTCTTCACCCGGCCAAGTTTGCCTTCGGCCATCTCCAGACTACGCTTTAGTCCGGATACTTCTGCAGCATGAGAGGCGGCATCCGCTACAGATGCCTGCTTATTAAAACAAGTTAGATGTCATCAAATGAGACTCCTGCGAACATAAAATTGATCCTCTGTCTGGTTCCTCCTTTTCACCGAACAGTGTATCAGGGGCTACTATCTATACTATGACACTCTTCCATACCTCGAAGCCTCTTATAAGACTGACACAGGATTCATTCAGTCCGCTCTCAGCAGACTGAATCTTCTCAATCACCGCACCCATAAGGGCACGGTGTTCATCAACGATTGAGGCGCCCTTCAGCGCCGCCAATAAAGCGTTCGGCACCTCTGGTTGGACACAAGTCGCCGGTGGTATAGGCATGCCCCCTCCAGTAAACGGAGGCTGCATGCCTGATTCCGGAGCCTTATTAGCCTCCAGGATAGCATCCGGCTGGGGTCTGGATTTAAGATGATCCCCACTGTCGACATCCACGGGAGTCTTCTCTCCCGTGTGTCCGAACCCCGAAGTTTGGCCTTCTGGCGTTGCCTTTGCGATCTCCCCCCTCCTTCATGGCTTGGGTCCTTCTGGGACGAAACCTCGGTGTCATTTGCATGACTGGGGAGGGGGCCTTTGGGGGTGTCCCGCTCTCCATAGCATCCGAACCCAGCGAATCCTCCGACGAGGATTGTTTGGCGCGGGACCTCGCAGGACTGTAAAAAGTATGCTCAAATGAAAATATTATGCCATGATGAGTCTGGGTGCATAAGGATGTTTAGAATTTATACTCATGAGTTCACCAGGGGCTGGCCCCTGAGATCCCACTCCGGGCTGCTATCGGCGGCGGCAGTGGACTCCTTTGGAAGGGGAATTTTCCCCCTCTTGGTTGACTCGGCCTCCAAGGATGTGGAGGCCATCCTTTTCTTTCTTTCCCCCACGGGGGATTCGTCTTCCTCCACCTCCTCCTCGTCCTCTTCAGAGGAAGGATGGGCGTTGGAGTCTTCAGATTTCGTGTCTGAGGCACCACGGCGACGGAGGCCTCCCCTGGTCTTCTTGGCCTCTTCTTTGGTCTTCTTCTTCGGCGCCTTGTAAGGCGCCGAGACCAGCATCTTCGTCAGAAGTGGGCCAGCCGGTTCTTCTGGCAGTGGAGCCAGACAGTAGATCTGCCCCGCCTTCTTCGTCCAGCCCTACGAAAGTTGTGGGAAATATATTAGGGCATTTTGCTAGGGATATGCCAATACAAAGTATGAACTGTCAACATACGATTGCTTACCGAACTTGCAGGGCGGGATAGTTGGTACCCGCGGTCCTCGGCGGAGTCCGGCCATGATTTACCGGACTTGAAAAGCACCTACCAGATGCCCTCATGCGAGGAGCCGAAGAGCTCTAGCAGGGTCTGGTGCTTGGCCAGATCAAACTCCCATAAATTGCAAGCCCGGTGTTGACAAGGTAGAATCCGGTGAATCAACATCACCTAGACTACATTTGCAAGCTTGATGCTCTTATCCTCCATATCTTGGACATGCGTCTGTAGCATTGATAGTTCATCAGACGAAGCACAGTCCAGGCCCTTCTTGGGCCAGGACATGAGGCGCGGGGGGGGGGGGGCTCTGGATCTAAAGTCTAGAGCAGCGGCCCAATCCTTGCCACGTGGCTTAGTGATGTAAAACCGCTGTTGCTGCCACTCCTTGACAGAATCATTGAAAGTACCTGTTTGCCATGTAACATTGGGCATCCTACTCACCATGGCTCCTCCGCACTCGGCGTGCTTGCCGCTCACTACCTTGGGCTTCACGTTGAACACCTTCAGCCATAAACCAAAGTGTGGCGGGATGCGGAGAAAGGCCTCACACACGACGATGAATGTCGAGATGTTGAGGAAGGAATTTGGGGATAGATCGTGAAAATCAATCCCGTAATAATACATGATTCCGCGAACGAATGGGTGAAGGGGAAACCCTAGCCCGCGGACAAAATGAGGGAGGAATACCACCCTCTCGTGGGGCTCCGGAGTGGGGATGATCTGTCCCGCCGTCGGAAGGCGGTGGCCAATTCTCTTGGCCAGATACCCAGCCCCCCGGAGGCTTTTGATATCCTTCTCCTGGATGGTAGAGGCCATCCACTTGCCTCCTGCTCCGGATCTAGACATTTTCAGGAAGCCTTTGTGGGCGGGGAAGACGAACGCTTGGGCAACAGGGCTCGAGCGAAAGAGAATAAGTGAGTAGAGGAAGAAGAGGGCGTGGGTGAAAAATGGAGTTCTTATCCCCTTATAAAGGCAGCAGGGATCTTGCACCTCCCGACTTGCCCGGTAAATTCGCTTATTTCCCAAACGCCATGATTGATGGCACGGTTGGGTTACCCACACCCGTATTGATAAGGGTCCCGTAATGAGGGGACACGATCCCTGCTTCGGCAAGACGTGTCGATAGAACCGCCTCGCGATATGTGCGGCGGAAGGTTGTGAAAAAGGGTTCGAATAAGGATCGGGTCGTGGCGTGAGGTCACGCTACAAAAAGTTGTCAGCAGATCTGATTTGTCAAACACTATTCTCTCTACGGTGGTGTGTGGAAATTGTTTTGCAGAGCCGTACACAATTCTCGTGTTCAAAATCTTCTATGGAGTATTCGGAGGAGGAACCCGCCTTGCAATGCCGAAGACAATCTACGCGCCAGACTCATCGTCATTGAAGCCTGGTTCAGGGGCTACTGAGGGAGTACTGGATTAGGGGGTATCCGGATAGCCGGACTGTTGGACTATGAAGATACAAGATTGAAGACTTCCTCCCGTGTCCGGATGGGACTCTCCTTTGCATGGAAGGCAAGCTTGGATATTCGGATGTGTAGATCTCCTTCTCCGTAACCAACTCTGTGTAACCCTGGCCCCCTCCGGTGTCTATATAAACCAGAGGGTTTAGTCCGTAGAACAACAATCATAATCATAGGCTAGCTTCTAGGGTTAGCCTCTACGATCTCGTGGTAGATCAACTCTTGTAATACTCATATCATCAAGATCAATCAAGCAGGAAGTAGGGTATTACCTCCATAGAGAGGGCCCGAAACTGGGTAAACATCGTGTCCCCCGCCTCCTGTTACCATTAGCCTTAGACGCACAGTTTGGGACCCCCTACCCGAGATCCACCGGTTTTGACATCGACAGCGCCCCCTTTAGGGTTCCCCCCACCAAACCCTAGGCGCATGGGCCCTAGGGGGTGGCGCCCAGCCCACTTAGGGGCTGGTTCCCCTCCATATTCAGCCCATAGGGCCCTCCGGGGCAGGTGGACCCCCGGAACCCTTTCGGTGATCTCGGTACAATACCGATATACCCCCGAACATCTCCGGCGACCGAATAAGGACTTCCCGTATATAAATCTTTATCTCCGGACCATTCCGAAACTCCTTGTGACATTCAGGATCTCATCCGGGACTCCGAACAACATTCGATAACTGCATACTAATTCCCATAACAACTCTAGCATCACCGAACCTTAAGTGTGTAGACCATACGGGTTCGGGAATCATGCAGACATGACCGAGGCGTTCTCCGGCCAATAACCAACAGCGGGATCTGGATACCCATGTTGGCTCCCACATGTTCCACGATGATCTCATCGGATGAACCACGATGTCGGGGATTCAATCAATCTCATATACAATTCCCTTTGTCCACCGGTATGTTACTTGCCCGAGATTCGATCATCGGTGTCCCAATACCTTGTTCAATCTTGTCACCGGCAAGCCTCTTTACTCGTTCCATAACACATGATCACGTGACTAACTCCTTAGTCACATTGAGCTCATTATGATGATGCATTACCGAGTGGGCCCAGAGATACTTCTCCGTCATACGGAGTGACAAATCCCAGTCTCGATTCGTGCCAACCCAACAGACGCTTTTGGAGATACCTGTAGTGCACCTTTATAGCCACCCAATTACGTTGTGACGTTTGGTACACCCAAAGCATTCCTACGGTATCCGGGAGTTGCACAATCTCATGGTCTAAGGAAACGATACTTGACATTATAAAAGCTCTAGCAAAATGAACTACACGATCTTGTGTTATGCTTAGGATTGGGTCTTGTCCATCACATCATTCTCCTAATGATGTGATCCCGTTGTCAATGACATCAAATGTCCATCGTC
Organism: Triticum aestivum; assembly: GCF_018294505.1. Taxonomy (NCBI): domain Eukaryota; kingdom Viridiplantae; phylum Streptophyta; class Magnoliopsida; order Poales; family Poaceae; genus Triticum; species Triticum aestivum. Next base: position 510,065,857 of record NC_057801.1, on the reverse strand, counting down.
AGGAAACCATAACCATCTATTGATCAATGAGCTAGTCAACTAGAGTCTCACTAGGGACATGTTGTGGTCTATGTATTCACACACGTATTACGGTTTCCAGTTAATACAATTATAGTATGAGCAATAGACAATTATCATGAACAGGGAAATATAATAATAACCATTTTAGTATTGTCTCTAGGGCATATTTCCAACAGTCTCCCACTTGCAGTAGAGTCAATAATCTAGTTCACATCACTATGTGATTGTAATGAATCCAACACCCATGGGGTTTGGTCATATCTTGCTTGTGAGAGAGTTATTAGTCAACGGGTCTGAACCTTTCAGATCCGTGTGTGCTTTACAAATCTCTATGTCATATTGTAGATGCAGCTACCACACGCTATTTGGAGCTATTCCAAATAACTGCTCTACTATATGAATCTGGTTTACTACTCATAGTCATCCAGATTAGTGTCAAAGTTTGCATCGACGTAACTCTTTACGACGAACTCCTTTACCACCTACATAATCAAGAAAATTCCTTAGTCCACTTGTTACTAAGGATAACTTTGACCGTTGTCCTGTGATCCATTCCTGGATCACTCTTGTACCCCTTAACTGACTCATGCCAAGGCACACTTCAGGTGCGGTACACAGCATAGCATACTGTAGAGCCTACGTCTAAGGCATAGGGGATGACCTTCGTCCTTTCTCTCTCTTCTGCCGTGGTCAGGTCTTGAGTCTTACTCAATACTCACACCTTATAACACAGCCAAGAACTCCTTCTTTGCCGATCTATTTTGAACTCCTTCAAAATCTTGTCACAGTATGTATTCATTTGAAAGTACTATTAAGTGTTTTTTATCTATCCTTATAGATCTTGATGCTCAATGTTCAAGTAGCTTAATCCAGGTTTTTTTATTGAAAAACACCTTTCAAACAACCCTATATGCTTTCCAGAAATTCTACATCATTTCCGATCAACAATATGTCAACAACATATACTCATCAGAAATTCTATAGTGCTCCCACTCACTTCTTTGGAAATACAAGTTTCTCATAAACTTTGTATAAACCCAAAATCTTTGATCATCTCATCAAAGCGTATATTCCAACTCTGAGATGATTACTCCAGTCTTTAGAAGGATTGCTGGAGCTTTGCATGCTTGTTAGCATCTTTTAGGATTGACAAAACCTTCTGGTTGTATGACATACAACCTTTCCTCGAGAAAATCGTCGAGGAAACAATGTTTTGACATCCTATCTGCAAGATTTCATAAATAATGCAGGAACTAGTAATATAATTCCAACAGACTCTTAGCATTGCTACGAGTGACAAAGTCACATTGTAGTCAACTCCTTGAACTTGTCGGAAAACATCTTAGCGACAAGTCGAGCTTTCTTAATGGTGACACTTACCATCATTGTCTGTCTTCCTTTTAAAATCCATATGTACCCAACAGCCTTATGACCATTACGTAGTTCTTACAAAGTCTACACTTTGTTTTCATGCATGGACCCTCTCTTGGATTTTATGGCCTCGAGCCATTTGTCAGAATCTGGGCCCACCATCGCTTCTCCATTGCTCGTAGGTTCATTGTTGTCTAGCAACATGACCTCTAAGACAGGATTATGTACCACTCTGAAGTAGTATGCATCCTTGTCGAATTACGAGGTTTGGCAGTGACTTGATCTGAAGTTTCATGATCACTATCATCAGCTTCCACTTCAATTGGTGTAGGCGCCACATGAACAACTTCATGTGCCCTGCTACACACTAGTTGAAATGATAGTTCAATAACCTCATCAAGTCTCCACCATCCTCCCACTCAATTCTTTCGAGAGAAACTTTTCCTCGAGAAAGGACCCGTTTCTGGAAACAATCACTTTTTCTTCTGGATAAGAATTAGGAGGTATAGCCAATTGTTTTGGGTATCCTAGGAAGATGCATTTATCTGCTTTGGGTTCAAGCTTATTAGGCTAAAAGATTTCACTTAAGCATCGCAACCCCAAACTTTTAAGAAACGACGGTTTAGGTTTCTCTAAACCATAGTTCATACAGTGTCATCTCAACGGAATTACGTGGTGCCCTATTTAAAGTGAATGCGGTTGTCTCTAATGCCTAACCCATAAACTATAGTGGTAATTCGATAAGAGACCTCATGGTATGCGCCATATCCAATAGGGTGCATCTATGATGTTCGGACACACCATCACACTATGGTGTTCTATGCGGTATTAGTTGTGAATCAATTTCCACAATGTCTTAATTTTGTACCAAACTCGTAACTCAGATATTCATCTCTATGATCATATCATAGACATTTTATCCTCTTGTCACAACGATCTTCAACTTCACTCTAAAACTACTTGAACCTTTCAATAATTCAGACTTGTGTTTCATCAAGTAAATATACTCAGCATCTACTCAAATCATCTGTGAAGTAAGAACATAACGATATCCACTGCGTGCCTCAACACTCATTGGACTGCACACATCAAAATGTATTACTTCCAAAAACTTGCTTTCTTGTTCCATCTTTACTGAAAATGAGGCCTTTCAGTCATCTTGCCCATGTGGTATGATTTGCATGTCTCAAGTGATTCAAAATCAAGTGAGTCCAAATGATCCATCTGCATGGAGTTTGTTCATGCGTATACATCAATAGACATGGTTCGCATGTCTCAAACTTTTCAAAAACGAGTGAGTCCAAAGATCCATCAACATGGAGCTTCTTCATGCGTTTTATACCAATATGTCAAATGGCAGTGCCACAAGTAGGTGGTACTATCATTACTATCTTATATCTTTTGGCATGAATAGGTGTATCACTACGATCGAGATTCAATAAACCAGTCATTTTAGGTGCAAGACCATTGAAGGTATTATTCAAATAAACAGAGTAACCATTATTCTCCTTAAATGAATAACCGTATTGCTATAGACATAATCCAATCATGTCTATGCTCAACGCAAACACCAAACAACAATTATTTAGGTTTAACTCCGATCCCGATGGTAGAGGGAGCGTGCGATGTTTGATCACATCAACCTTGGAAATACTTCCAACACATATCGCCACCTCGCCTTTACCTAGTATTCATATATTCGGTAGCCATTCATTTCGAGTTACTAACACTTAGCAACCGAATTGGTATCTATTACCCTGGTGCTACTAGGAGTACTAGTAAAGTACACATTAATATAATGTATATCCAATATACGTCTGTCGACCTTGCCAGCCTTCTCATCTACCAAGTATCTAAGGTAATTTTGCTTCAGTGACCATTCCCCTTATTACAGAAGCACTTAGTCTCGGGTTTGGGTTCAACCTTGGGTTTCTTCACTAGAGCAGCAATTGTTTTGCCGTTTCATGAAGTATCCCTTCTTGCCCTTGCCCTTCTTGAAACTAGTGGTTTCACTAACCATCAACAATTGATGCTCCTTCTTGATTTCTACTTTCGCGGTGTAAAACATCGCGAATAGCTCAAGGATCATCATATCTATCCCTGATATGTTATAGTTCATCACGAAGCTCTAGTAGCTTGGTGGCAGTAACTTTGGAGAAACATCACCATCTCATCCGCAAGATTAACTCCCACTCGATTCAAGTGATTGTAGTACTCAGACAATCTGAGCACATGCTCAATGATTGAGCTTCTCTTTAGTTTGTAGGCTAAGAAACTCGTCGGAGGTCTCATACCTGTTGATGTCTGCACGAGCCTGAAATCCCAATTTCAGCCCTTGGAACATCTCATATGTTCCGCGACGTTTCAAAAAATCATCATTGGTGCCTCAATTCTAAACCGTTTAACATTATTGAACTATCAGTAGTCATCAAAACGTGTATGTCATATGTTCACAACATCCATAGACAACGCTCGAGGTTCAGCACACCGAGCGGTGCATTAAGGACATAAGCCTTCTGCATAGCAATGAGGACAATCCTCAGTTTATGGACCCAGTCCGCATAATTGCTATTGTCAACTTTCAACTAAATTTTCTCTAGGAACATATCCAAAACAGTAGAACTAAAGCGCAAGCTACGACATAATTTGCAAAGACCTTTTGACTATGTTCATGATAATTAAGTTCATCTAATCAAATTATTTAATGAACTCCCACTCAGATAGACGTCCTCTAGTCATCTACGTGATACATGATCCGAGTCAACTAGGCTGTGTCCGATCATCACGTGAGACAAACTAGTCATCATCGATGAACATCTTCATGCTGATCGTATCTACTATACGACTCATGTTTGACCTTTTGGTCTCTTGTGTTCCAAGGCCATGTTTATACATGCTAGGCTCGTCAAGTCAACCTAAATGTTTCGCTTGTGTAGATCTGGCTTACACCTGTTGTCTGCGAACATTAGAATCTATCACACCCAATCATCATGTGGTGCTTCGAAACAACAAACTTTCGCAACGGTGCATGATGTCTACTACACAACCTTCTTCTTGTAGACGTTGTTGGGCCTGCAAGTGCACAGGTTTGTAGGACAGTAGCAAATTTCCCTCAGGTGGATGACCTAAGGTTTATCAATCCGTAGGAGGCGTAGGATGAAGATGGTCTCTCTCAAACAACCCTGCAACCAAATAACAAAGAGTCTCTTGTGTCCCCAACACACCCAATACAATGGCAAATTGTATAGGTGCACTAGTTCGGCGAAGAGATGGTGATACAAGTGCAATATGGATGGTAGAAATAGGTTTTTGTAATCTGAAATTATAAAAACAGCAAGGTAACAAGTGGTAAATGTGAGCGTAAACGGTATTGCAATGATAGGAAACAAGGCCTAGGGTTCATACTTTCACTAGTGCAAGTTCTCTCAACAATAATAACATAGATAGATCATATAACAATCCCTCAACATGCAACAAAGAGTCACTCCAAAGACACTAATAGCGGAGAACAAACAAAGAGATTATGGTAGGGTACGAAACCACCTCAAAGTTATTCTTTCGGATCAATCTATTCAAGAGTTCGTACTAGAATAACACCTTAAGACACAAATCAACCAACACCCTAATGTCACCTAGATACTCCATTGTCACCTCAAGTATCTGTGGGCATGATTATATGATATGCATCACACAATCTCAGATTCATCTATTCAACCAACACAAAGTACTTCAAAGAGTGCCCCAAAGTTTCTACCGGAGAGTCAAGAACATGTGTCAACCCCTATGCATAGGTTCATGGGCGGAACCCGCAAGTTGTTCATCAAAACATACATCAAGAGGCACATGATATCCCATTGTCACCACATATAAGCACGGCAAGACATACATCAAGTGTTCTCATAAAAGACTCAATCCGATAAGATAACTTCAAAGGGGAAACTCAATTCATCACAAGAGAGTAGAGGGGAGAAACATCATAAGATCCAACTATAATGGCAAAGCTCGGGATACATCAAGATCGTGCCATAGAGGGAACATGAGAGAGAACACGAGAGAGAGAGAGAGAGATCAAACACATAGCTACTGGTACATACCCTCAACCTCGAGGGTGAACTACTCCTTCCTCGTCATGGAGAGCGCCGGGATGATGAAGATGGCCACCGGTGAAGGATCCCCCCTCCGGCAGGGTGCCGGGAAGGGCTCCCGAGAGGTTTTTGGTGGCTACAGAGGCTTGCGGCGGCAGAACTCCCGATCTATCTTGATTTCTGATGGTTTTAGGGTACGTAGGCTTATATAGGCGAAAGAAGTCGGTCGGGAGGTGCTCGAGGGGCCCACGAGACAGGGGGCGCGCCCAGTAGGGGGGGTGCTCCCTCCTATCTCATGGCGTCCTCGAGGCTCTTCTGACGTGAACTCAAAGTCTCTAGGGTGATATTCTTCCCAAAAATAACGCTGCCGAAGGTTTCATTCCGTTTGGACTCCGTTTGATATTCCTTTTCTTCGAAATACTGAAACATGCAATAAAACAGCAATATGGGCTGGGCCTCCGGTTAATAGGTTAGTCCCAAAAGTAATATAAAGTGTATAATAAAGCCCATAATCATTCAAAACAGATAATAATATAGCATGAATACTTCATAAATTATAGATACGTTGGAGATGTATCAGCATCCCCAAGCTTAATTCCTACTTGTCCTCGAGTAGGTAAATGATAAAAGAAAGAATTTATGAAGTGTGAATGCTAGAAGGTGCACAAGTTTGAGCAATGATAATTTCAATCACCTTTACTAGCATCATTATATGTCATAACAGTAGTTCATCTCATAAAACTTTTCACGAACTAGTAACATGCAATTCACATGTTAAAGCATAGACCATAAACTTTCTTGAAAACTAGCAAACTTGATTCTTAGTCATCAAACAATTGCAATTCATCTTACTTTCAGGAAGAGTCTATGTCAGAGCTTTGATTTAGCAAACTTCAGATACTCAACTATCATATAGTCTTCTACAATTGCTAACACTCGCGCAATACTTGTGGTTATGAAGTTTTAATCAGACACAGAGAAAGATTGGGGCTTATAATGTTTCCTCCGAACATATTCACCTTTGGGTGATGTCAACAATAATAGTTCATGCTAACGTACATCCAATTGGATATATATATATATATATATATATATATATATATATCAGGATCACCCTAACACAAAGTGCTTGCCAAAGGATAAAATGAAAAAGGGAAAGGTGAAGATCACCTTGACTCTTGCATAAAGTAAAAGACATAAAGTAAAAGATAGGCCCTTCGCAGAGGGAAGCAGAGGTTGTCATGCGCTTTTAGGGTTGGATACACAAAATCTTAATGCGAAAGAACGTCACTTTATATTGCCCCTTGTATATGGACCTTTATTATGCAGTCCGTCACTTTTATTGCTTCCATAACAAGTTCGTACAAAGCTTATTTTCTCCACACTAATAAGTCATGCATATTTAGAGAGCAATTTTTATTGCTTGCACCGATGACAACTTACTTGAAGGATCTTACTCAATCCATAGGTATGTATGGTGGACTCTCATGGAAAAAACTGGGTTTAAGGATATTAGGAAGCACAAGTAGTATCTCTACTTGGTGCTAGGAATTTTTGGCTATCCTGAGGGGGAAAGGCAAGCTCAACATGTTTGAATGATCCATGACAATATACTTTAACTGGAGAAAACATAACCCATTACGTTGTCTTCCTTGTCCAACATCAACTCTTTAGCATGTCATACTTAATGAGTGCTCACAATTACAAAAGATGTCTATGATAATATATTTATATTTGAAATCTCTCTTCCTTCAATATTCTTTCATGAAATGTTCAAATGACCAATACAATGCTTGCTAACCGTCAATAAATTTACAACCTCTACTTATTATATGTGAAGTCATAACTCCCCATGGGATAAGCAAATGAGGCATATATAATTTCAGATTTATGTCAATCAACTCATTCAACAATTTACTCATAGGATATAAGTGAAGCACACGAGTAAATGAAAAGCTACTCCAAAAAAATATAAGTGAAGATCAATGAGTAGCTAAATAATTATGCAACTATGTGAAGACTCTCTCTCATTAAAGAATTTCAGATCTTGGTATTGTATTCAAACATAAAGCAAAACAAAATAAAATGACATTGCAAGGATAGCACAACTCATGTGAAGAAGCAAAAACTTAGGTTCAACCGATACTAACCGATAGTTGTCGAAGAAGAAAGGTGGGATGCCTACCGGGGCATCCCCAAGCTTAGATGCTTGAGACTTCTTGAAATATTATCTTGGGGTGCCATGGGAATCCCCAAGCTTGAGCTTTTATGTCTCCTTAATTCCTCTCATATCATGGTTTCTCTATTTCTTATCAAAAGCTTCATTCACAACAAACTCAACAAGAACTCGTGAGATAGGTTAGTATAAACCAATGCAAAACCTTATCATTTTCTACTGTAACATATTACTAACATTATTATTCAACATTGAATACTAAATGTCTCTGCATATTTAATACTCCTATCCTCAAATAGAATTATTAAACAAGCAAACATATGCAAACAATGCAACCATAACAGCAATCTGCCAAAACAGTACAGTCTGTAAAGAATGCAAGAGTGTCAATACTTCCCTAACTCCAAAAATTATGAGATAAAATTCCCACTGTAATAAGTTTATCAGATCTTAATATGCAAAAAGATTCAACATTATACCATTCTCTGACTTTTCTAGGGAATTTTTGCAACAGCGGTAAACTTTCTGTTTTCAAACAGCAACATGTATACTAGCAAAATAAGCATGGCAAAGGCTATCCTTGACTTTTTTATTGAAACTAAAGATGCAAAAAATTATTATAACTAACAGCAAGCAAAAACTAGAAAAATAAAATGACGCTCCAAGCAAAACACATATCGTGTGGCGAATAAAAATATAGCTCCAAGTAAAGTTACCGATGAACGAAGACGAAAGAGGGGATGCCATCCGGGGCATCCCCAAGCTTAGGCTCTTGGTTGTCCTTGAATATTATATTGGGTGCCTTGGGAATCCCCAAGATTAGGCTATTTCCACTCCTTATTCCATAGTCCATCGAATCTTTACCCAAAACTTGAACACTTCAACCACACAAAACTCAAAACAAAACTCGTAAGCTTCGTTAGTATAAGAAAATAAAACCACCACTTAGGTACTGTAATGAACTCATTCTAAATTCATATTGGTGTAATATCTACTGTATTCTAACTTCTCTATGGTTCATACCACTTAATACTAGCCATAGATGCATCAAAATAAGCAAACAACACAATGAAAACAGAATCTATCAAAAACAAAACAGTCTGTAGTAATCTGTATCAAACGTATACTTCTGGAACTCAAAAAATTCTGACATAAATTTCTGTACCTGAGGAATTTGTCTATTAATCATCTTCAAAAAGAATAAACCTAAAAGCACTCTTCAGTAAAAAATGGCAGCTAATCTCGTGAGCGCAAAAGTTTCTGTTTTTTACAGCAAGATCACATAAACTTCACCCAAGTCTTCCCAAAGGTTCTACTTGGCACTTTATTGAAACAAAAGCTATAAAACATGATTGATACAGTAGCATAATCATGGGGACACACAAAAACATTAAGGGTAAATATTGGGTTGTCCCCCAACAAGCGCTTTTCTTTAATGCCTTTTTAGCTAGGCATGATGATGGCAATGATGCTCACATAAAAGATAAGAATTGAAACATAAAGGGAGCATCATGAAGCATATGACTAGCACATTCAAGACTAACCCACTTACTATGCATAGGAATTTTGTGAGAAAACAACTTAGGGGAACAATAATCAACAAGCATAGGAAGGTAAAACAAGCATAACTTCAAAAATTGAAGCACATAGAGAGGAAACTTGACATTATTGCAATTCCTACAAGCATATGTTCCTCCCTCATAATAATTTTCAGTAGCATCATGAATGAATTAAACAATATAGCCAGCACCTAAAGCATTATTTTCATGATCCACAAGCATAGAAAATTTATTACTCTCCACATAAGCAAAATTCTTCTCATTCGGAATGGTGGGAGTATCATAAGAGACTTGAACACTAAAAATTGTTTCCACATTAAAAGAGAAATGTTTATAAAAAGGGTAATCATAATCATGACAAGTTTTATAAATATAACCATCACTACTTTTTATAGCATAAGTTTCATCACAATAGTCATCATAAGTAGCAACTTCGTTCTCATCATAATCGATTGAAACCTCTCCCAAGATAGTGGAATCACTAAATAAAATTGACACTCTTACAAATACACTTTCATATTCATCACAATAAAATTAAACATCCTCCAAAATAGTGGGATCACTATTTCCTAAAGTTGGCACTCTTCCGAACCCACTTTCATCAATATAATCATCATAGGTGGGAGGCATGCTATCATAACAACTTTGCATATCAAAACTTGGGATGCTAAAAATATCATCTTCATTAAACGTAGCATCCCCAAGCTTGGGACAAACATTAATTTCAGCAAATATATTCTCAAATATTTCATACTCATCAAACATAGCTTCCCCAAGCTTGGGCCCTTTCATATCATAAGCATAGTCACTCTCATCATTAAAAATATGGATAGCACCAATAGTAAAGCAATTATCATCATCACAATGAGTAGTAGGAGCAACATCATTTGGGAGGGATACCTTTATACCTTTGTTTCTCCTTCTTTTCTTTTTCTTCTTCGCAATATGTGTAGGATCAACCTTCCTCTTCGAGCTCCTTATTGATGAGATTGGTTGAATAGAAAGCTCCTCCTCGTTATCTGATTCATCATAAGAAATAATAGGAGGATATTGGGAAGTGATACGTCCATTTTGCATCATGCTTTTATGATAATATTTATTGCATTATGGGCTGTTATTTCACATTATGTCACGATACTTATGGCTATTCTCTCTTATTTTACAAGGTTTATATGAAGAGGGAGAATGCCGGCAGCTGGAATTCTGGGCTGGAAAAGGAGCAAATATTGGAGGCCTATTTTACGCAACTCCAAAAGTCCTGAAACTCCACGGAATACCTTGAAATAAATAAAGAAAAATCATCGCCAAAGATCAAGGCCAGGGGGCCCACACCCTGCTCACAAGGGTTGGGGGCGCCCCCCCTGGGCGCGCCCCCTACCTCGTGGGCCCCCTGGTGGCTCTCCGACGCCCATCTTCTCCTATATGAAGTCTTTCGATGAGAAAAAAATAGAGGAGAACCTTTCGGGACGAGACTCTGCTGCCACGAGGCGAAACCTTGGCGGAACCAATCTAGGGCTCTGGCAGAGCTTTTCTGCCGGGGACACTTCCGTCCGGGAGGGGCAAATCATCACCGTCGTCATCACCAATGCTCCTCTCATCAGGAGAGGGCAATCTCCATCAACATCTTCACCAGCACCATCTCATCTCCAAACCCTAGTTCATCTCTTGTATCCAATTCTTGTCTCCAAGTCCGGGATTGGTGCTAGTAGGTTGCTAGTAGTGTTGATTACTCCTTGTAGTTGATGCTAGTTGGTTTATTGGGTGAAAGATCATATCTTCAGATCCTTTATGCATATTATTACCCCTTTGATTATGAACATGAATATTCTTTGTGAGTAATTACGTTTGTTCCTGATGACAAGGGAGGAGTCTTGCTATTAGTAGTCATGTGAATTTGGTATTCGTTCGATATTTTGATGAGATGTATGTTGTCTAACCTCTAGTGGTGTTATGTGAACATCGACTACATAACACTTCACCATTATTTGGGCCTAGAGTAAGGCATTGGGAAGTAATAAGTAGATGATGGGTTGCTAGAGTGACAGAAGCTTAAACCCTAGTTTATGTGTTGCTTCGTAAGGGGCTGATTTGGATCCATATGTTTCATGCTATGGTTAGGTTTACCTTAATACTTTTGTTGTAGTTGCGGATGCTTGCAATAGAGGTTAATCATAAGTGGGATGCTTGTCCAAGTAAGGGCAGTACCCAAGCACTGGTTCATCCACATATCAAATTATCAAAGTACCGAACGCGAATCATATGAGCGTGATGAAAACTAGCTTGATATTTCCATGTGTCCTCGGGAGCGCTTTTCCTATCATAAGAGTTTGTTCAGGCCTGTCATGTGCTACAAAAAGGATTGGGCCACCTTGCTGCACCTTGTTTACTTTTGTTACTTGTTGCTCGTTACAATTTATCTTATCACAAAACTATCTGTTACCACTTATTTCAGTACTTGCAGAGAATACCTTGCTGAAAACCGCTTATCATTTCCTTCTACTCCTCGTTGGGTTCGACATTCTTACTTATTGAAAGGACTACGATAGATCCCCTATACTTGTGGGTCATCAAGACTATTTTCTGGCGCCGTTGCCGGGGAGTGAAGCGCCTTTGGTAGGTGGAATTTGGTAAGGAAAAATTTATTTAGTGTGCTGAAATTTTCTGTCACTTGTTACTATGGAAAGTAATTGTCTGAGGGGCTTGTTCGGGGTATCTTCACCCCGTCCAGCAGAGCAAATAGTTGCTCCTCAACCTACTCAACCTACTCAACCTATTGAAAATGAAACTCCTTTTGAGATTCCTTCGGGTTTGATGGAAAAACTGCTAGCTAACACTTTTACAAGAGATGGAACAAAGCATCCTGATGAACATCTACGTTATGTGGATGATGTTTGTGGACTATTTAAGCTTGCAGGTATACCCGATGATGCTGTTAAGAAGAAGGCTTTCCCTTTATCTTTGAAGGGAGACGCATTGACATGGTATAGGCTATGTGATGATATGAGATCATGGAACTATAAAAGATTGAAAATGGAATTTCATCAAAAGTATTACCCTATGCATCTTGTTCATCGTGATCGCAATTATATATATAATTTTTGGCCTCGCGAAGGAGAAAGCATCGCTCAAGCTTGGGGGAGGCTTAAATCAATGTTATATTCATGCCCCAATCATGAGCTCACAAGAGAAGTAATTATGCAAAGTTTTTATGCTCGGCTTTCCGATAACAATCGCTCCATGCTCGATACTTCCTGTGTTGGCTCTTTCATGATGAAGAATATTGAATTCAGATGGAATTTACTGGATAGAATTAAACACAACTCTGAAGATTGGGACCTCGACGAAGGTAAGGAGTCAGGTATGACACCCAAGTTTGATTGTGTTAAATCTTTTATGGATACCGATATTTTCCATAAGTTTAGCACTAAGTATGGACTTGACTCTGAGATAGTAGCTTCTTTCTATGAATCTTTTGCTACTTATGTTGATCTCCCCAAGGAGAAGTGGTTTAAATATCATCCCCCCATAGAAGTGAAAGTAGCTGCACCTATTAAAGTTGAAAAGATTGTCACTTATAACGATCCTATTATTCCCACTTCTTATGTTGAGAAACCACCTTTCCCTGTTAGAATGAAGGATCATGCTAAAACTTCAACTGTTGTTCGTAAAAGCAATATTAGAACTTATACACCTCCTGAACAAGTCAAAGTAGAACCTAATATTGCTATTGTTAAAGATCTCTTGTCTGATAATATCGATGGGCATGTTATTCAATTCCAGGGTGAGACTGCTAGAATTGCTAAACCTTGTGATAAAGATAAACATAGACCTGTGGTGGGCGTGCCTGTTATTTCTGTTAAAATAGGATTGTTATCATGGCCTATGTGATATGGGTGCTAGTGCTAGTGTTATACCTTATGAATTATATAAAGAAATTAAGCATGAAATTGCACGTGCTGAGTTAGAAGAAATTGATGTCACAATTAAACTCGCCAATAGAGATACTATTTCACCAGTGGGAATTGTTAGAGATGTTGAAGTCTTGTGTGGAAAACTAAATATCCTGCTGATTTTCTTGTTCTCAATTCCCCGCAAGATAGCTTTTGTCCCATTATATTTGTTAGACCCTTCTTGAGTACTGTTAATGCTAAGATAGACTGCGAAAAGAATGTTGTTACTATTGGCTTGGATAATATGGTTCATGAGTTTAATTTCTCTAAATTTAGTAAACAACATCATGAGGAAGAATTGCCTAGTAAGGATGAAATTATTGGTCTTGCCTCTATTGCTATACCTCCTAGTGATCCTTTAGAACAGTATTTGCTAGACCATGAAAATGATATGTTCATGAATGAAAGAAGGGAAATAGATGAAGTATTGTTTAAACAGGAACCTATTCTGCAACACAATTTGCTTGTTGAAATCCTAGGGGATCCCCCTCCACCCAAGGGTGATCCCGTATTTGAGCTTAAACCGTTGCCTGATAATCTTAAATATGCTTATCTTGATGAAAAGAAAATATATCCTGTCATTATTAGCGCTAACCTTTCAGAGCATGAAGAGGAAAGATTATTGAAAACTCTGAAGAAGCACCGTGCTGCTATTGGATATACTCTGGATGATCTTAAGGGCATTAGTCCCACTCTATGTCAACATAAAATAAATTTGGAAGCTGATGCCAAACCAGTTTGTGATCCTCAACGACGTTTGAATCCTAAAATGAAAGAAGTGGTAAGAAAAGAAATACTCAAGCTTCTGGAGGCAGGTATAATTTATCCTGTTGCTGATAGTCAGTGGGTAAGTCATGTCCATTGTGTCCCTAAGAAGGGAGGTATTACAGTTGTCCCTAATGATAAAGATGAATTGATCCCTCAAAGAATTATCACAGGTTATAGGATGGTAATTAATTTCCTTAAATTAAATAAAGCTACTAAGAAAGATCATTACCCCTTACCTTTTATTGATCAAATGCTAGAAAGGTTATGCAAACATACACATTATTGCTTTCTAGATGGTTATTCTGGTTTCTCTCAAATACCTGTGTCAGCTAAAGATCAATCAAAGACTACTTTTACATGCCCTTTTGGTACTTTTGCTTATAGATGTATGCCTTTTGGTTTATGTAATGCACCTACTACCTTTCAAAGATGCATGATGGCTATATTCTCTGACTTTTGCGAAAAGATTTGTGAGGTTTTCATGGATGACTTTTCCGTCTATGGTTCCTCTTTTGATGATTGCTTAAGCAATCTTGATCGAGTTTTGCAGAGATGTGAAGAAACTAATCTTGTCTTGAATTGGGAAAAGTGCCACTTTATGGTTAATGAAGGTATTGTCTGTTGGGGAATGTAGTAATTTCAAAAAAAATCCTACGCACACGCAAGATCATGGTGATGCATAGCAACGAGAGGGCAGATGTTGTCCATGTACCCTCGTAGACCGAAAGCGGAAGCGTTATGACAACGCGGTTGATGTAGTCGTACGTCTTCACGATCCGACCGATCCAAGTACCGAACGTACGGCACCTCCGAGTTCAGCACACGTTCAGCTCGATGATGATCCCCGGACTCCGATCCAGCAGGGTGTCAGGGATGAGTTCCGTCAGCACGGCGGCGGGGTGACGATGATGATGTTCTACCGACGTAGGGCTTCGCCTAAGCACCGCAACGATATGACCGAGGTGGAATATGGTGGAGGGGCACCACACACGGCTAAGGAACGATCACGAAGATCAACTTGTGTGTCTAGAGGTGCCCCCCTGCCCCCGTATATAAAGGAGGGAGGGGGGAGGTGCGGCCGTCCCCCTAGGGGTGCGCCTGGAGGAGTCCTACTCCCACCGGGAGTAGGACTCCCCCCTCTTGCCTTGGTGGAGAAGGAAAGGGGGGAGGGGAAAGAGGAAAGGGGGGCACCGCCCCCCCCCCCCTTCCTTGTCCTATTCGGACTAGGGGGGAGGGGCGCGCGGCCTTCCCTGGCTGGCCCTCCTCTCCTCCCTCATGGCCCATGTAGGCCCAATAACCCCCGGGGGGGTTCCGGTAACCCCCCGGTACTCCGGAAAAATCCTGGTTTCTCCCGAAACGATTCTGATATCCAAATATAGGCTTCCAATATATCAATCTTTATGTCTCGACCATTTCGAGACTCCTCATCATGTCCTGGATCACATCCGGGACTCCGAACAACCTTCGGTACATCAAAACATATAAACTCATAATGAAACTGTCATCGTAACATTAAGCGTGCGGACCCTACAGGTTCGAGAACTATGTAGACATGACCTAGAACTATTCTCGGTCAATAACCAATAGCGGAACCTGGATGCTCATATTGGCTCCTACATATTCTACGAAGATCTTTATCGGTCAAACCGCATAACAACATACGTTTGTTCCCTTTCTCATCGGCATGTTACTTGCCCGAGATTCGATCGTCGGTATCTAATACCTAGTTCAATCTCGTTACCGGCAAGTCTCTTTACTCGTTACGTAATGCATCATTCCGTAACTAACTCATTAGCTACATTGCTTGAAAGGCTTATAGTAATGTGCATTACCGAGAGGGCCCAGAGATACCTCTCCGACAATCGGAGTGACAAAACCTAATCTCGAAATACGCCAACCCAACATGTACCTTTGGATACACCTATAGAGCTCCTTTATAATCACCCAGTTATGTTGTGACGTTTGGTAGCACACAAAGTGTTCCTCCGGTAAACGGGAGTTGCATAATCTCATAGTTATAGGAACATGTATAAGTCATGAAGAAAGCAATAGCAACATACTAAACGATCAAGTGCTAGGCTAACGGAATGGGTCATGTCAATCACATCATTCTCCTAATGATGTGATCTCTTTAATCAAATGACAACTCTTTTGTCCATGGCTAGGAAACTTAACCATCTTTGATTCACGAGCTAGTCAAGTAGAGGCATACTAGTGACACTATGTTTGTCTATATATTCACACATGTATTATGTTTCCGGTTAATTCAATTCTAGCATGAATAATGAACATTTATCATGAAATAAGGAAATAAATAATAACTTTATTATTGCCTCTAGGGCATATTTCCTTCAGTCTCCCACTTGCACTAGAGTCAATAATCTAGTTCACATCACCATGTGATTTAACACCAATATTCACATCTGTATGTGATTAATACCCATAGTTCACATCGTCATGTGATCAACACCCAAAGGGTTTACTAGAGTCAATAATCTAGTTCACATCGCTATGTGATTAACACCCAAAGAGTACTAAGGTATGATCATGTTTTGCTCGTGAGAGAAGTTTAGTTAACGGGTCTGTCACATTCAGAGCCGTATGTATTTTGCAAATATTCTATGTCTACAATGCTCTGCATGAAGCTACTCTAGCTAATTGCTCCCACTTTCAATATGTATCCAGATTGAGACTTAGAGTCATCTGGATCGGTGTAAAAGCTTGCACCGATGTAACCTTTTATGACGGGCTCTTTTATCACCTCCATAATCGAGAAGTATTTCCTTAGTCCTCACTAAGGATATTCTTGACCGCTGTCCAGTGATCTACTATTAGATCAAAATTGTATTCCTTTGCCAAACACAGAGCAAGGTATACAATAGGTCTGGTTCACAGCATAGCATACTTTATAGAACCTATGACTGAGGCATAGGGAATGACTTTTCATTCTCTTTCTATTTTCTACCATAGTTGGGTTTTGAGTCTTACTCAACTTCACACCTTGCAACACAGGCAAGAACTCTTTCTTTGACTGTTCCATTTTGAACTACTTCAAAAAATTATCAAGGTATGTACTCATTGAAAAACTTATCAAGCGTCTTGATCTATCTATATAGATCTTGATGCTCAATGTGTAAGCAGCTTCACCGAGGTCTTTCTTTGAAAAACTCCTTTCAAACACTCCTTTATGCTTTCCAGAAAATTCTACATCATTTCCAATTAATAATATGTCATTCACATATACTTATCAGAAATGCTGTAGTGCTCCCACTCACTTTCTTGTAAATACAGTCTTTCCAAAAGTCTGTATAAAACCATATGCTTTGATCAACTCATCAAAGCGTATATTCCAACTCCGAGATGCTTGCACCAGTCCATTGATGGATTGCTGGAGCTTGCACACTTTGTTAGCATCTTTAGGATTGACAAAAACTTTCTGGTTGCATCATATACAACTCTTCTTTAATAAATCCATTAAGGAATGCAGTTTTGACATCCATTTGCCAGATTTCATAAAATGTGGCAATTGCTAACATGATTCAGACAGACTTAAGCTTCGATACGAGTGAGAAAATCTCATCGTATTCAACACCTTGAACTTGTTGAAAACATTTCGCAACAAGTCGAGCTTAGTAGATAGTAACACTACTATCAGTGTCCGTCTTCCTCTTGAAGATCCATTTATTTAACATGGCTTGCTGATCATCGAGCAAGTCAATCAAAGTCCATACTTTGTTCTCATACATGGATCATATCTCAGATTTTATGGCCTCAAGCCATTTCGTGGAATCTGGGCTCATCATCGCTTCCTCATAGTTCGTAGGTTCATCATGGTCTAGTAACATGACTTCCAGAACATGATTACCGTACCACTCTGGTGCGGATCTTACTCTGGAAGACCTACGAGGTTTGGTAGCAACTTGATCTGAAGTTTCATGATCATCATCATTAACTTCCTCACTAATTGGTGTAGGAATCACTGGAACTGATTTCTGTGATGAACTACTTTCCAATAAGGGAGAAGGTACAATTACCTCATCAAGTTCTACTTTCCTCCCACTCACTTCTTTCGAGAGAAACTTCTTCTCTAGAAAGGATCCATCTTAGCAACGAATAACTTGCCTTCGGATCTGTGATAGAAGGTGTACCCAATAGTTACCTTTGGGTATTCTATGAAGACGCACTTCTCCGATTTGGGTTCGAGCTTATTAGGTTGAAAACCTTTTTCATATAAGCATCGCAACTCCAAACTTTAAGAAACGACAGCTTAGGTTTACTACTAAACCATAGTTCATACGGTGTCGTCTCAACGGATTTAGATGGTGCCCTATTAAACATGAATGCAGCTGTCTCTAATGCATAACCCCAAAACGATAGTGGTAAACCGATAAGAGACATCATAGATCGCACCATATCTAGTAAAGTACGATTACGATGTTCATTCACACCATTACATTGTGGTGTTCCAGATGGCATGAGTTGCGAAACTATTTCACATTGTTTCAAATGAAGACCAAACTCATAACTCAAATATTCGTCTCCACGATCAGATCGTAGAAACTTTATTTTTCTTGTTACGATGATTTTTCCACTTCACTCTGAAATTCTTTGAACTTTTCAACTATTTCAGACTTATGTTTCATCAAGTAGATATACCCATATCTGCTCAAATCATCTGTGAAGGTTAGAAAATAACGATACTTGCCACGAGCCTTAACACTCATCGGATCACATACATCGGTATGTATTATTTCCAATAAGTCAGTAGCTCGTTCCATTGTTCCGGAGAACGGAGTTTTAGTCATCTTGCCCAAAAGGCACGGTTCGCAAGCATCAAATGATTCATAACCAAGTGATTCCGAAAATCCATCTTTATGGAGTTTCTTCATGCGCTTTACACCGATATGACCCAAACGGCAGTGCCACAAATAAGTTGCACTATCATTATTAACTTTGCATCTTTTGGCATCAATATTATGAATATGTGTATCACTATGATCGAGATCCAACAAACTATTTTCATTGGGTGTATGACCATCGAAGGTTTTATTCATGTAAACAGAACAACAATTATTCTTTGACTTTAAATGAATAACCGTATCGCAATAAACATGATCAAATCATATTCATGTTCAACGCAAATGCCAAATAACATTTATTTAGGTTTAACACTAATCCCGAAAGTATAGGGAGTGTGCGATGATGATCATATCAATCTTGGAACCACTTCCAACACACATCGTCACTTCACCCTCAACTAGTTTCTGTTTATTCTGTAACTCCTGTTTCGAGTTACTAATCTTAGCAACCGAACAAGTATCAAATACTCAGGGGTTACTATAAACACTAGTAAGGTACACATCAATAACCTGTATATCAAATATACCCTTGTTCAGTTTGCCATCCTTCTTATCCACCAAATATTCAGGGTATTTCCGTTTCCAGTGACCATTTCCTTTGCAGTGTAAGCACTCAGTTTCAGGCTTTGGTTCAGCTTTGGGCTTCTTCGTGGGAGTGACAACTTGCTTGTCATTCTAGTTGAAGTTCCCTTTCTTTCCCTTTGCCCTTTTCTTGAAACTAGTGATCTTGTCAACCATCAACACTTGATGCTCTTTCTTGATTTCTACCTTCGTCGATTTCAACATCACGAAGAGCTCGGGAATCGTTTTCGTCATCCCTTGCATACTATAGTTCATCACAAAGTTCTACTAACTTGGTGATGGTGACTAGAGAACTCTGTCAATCACTATCTTATCTGGAAGATTAACTCCCACTTGATTCAAGCGATTGTAGTACCCAGACAATCTGAGCACATGCTCACTAGTTGAGCGATTCTCCTCCATCTTTTAGCCATAGAACTTGTTGGAGACTTCATATCTCTCAACTCGGGTATTTGCTTGAAATATTAACTTCAACTCCTGGAACATCTCATATGGTCCATGACGTTCAAAACTTCTTTGAAGTCCCGATTCTAAGCCGTTAAGCATGGTGCACTAAACTATCAAGTAGTCATCATATTGAGCTAGCCAAACATTCATAACGTCTGCATATGCTCCTGCAATAGGTCTGTCACCTAGCGGTGCATTAAGGACATAATTCTTCTGTGCAGCAATGAGGATAAACCTCAGATCACGGATCCAATCCGCATCATTGCTACTAACATCTTTCAACAAATTTTCTCTAGGAACATATCAAAATAAACATATGAAAGCAACAACGCAAGCTATTGATCTACAACATAATTTGCAAAATATTACCAGGACTAAGTTCATGATAAATTAAAGTTCAATTAATCATATTACTTAAGAACTCCCACTTAGACAGACATCCCTCTAATCCTCTAAGTGATTACGTGATCCATATCAACTACACCATGTCCGATCATCACGTGAGATGGAGTAGTTTCAACGGTGAACATCAATATGTTGATCATATCTACTATATGATTCACGCTCGACCTTTCGGTCTCCGTGTTCCGAGGCCATATCTGTTATATGCTAGGCTCGTCAAGTTTAACCTGAGTATTCCGCGTGTGCAACTGTTTTGCACCCGTTGTATTTGAACGTAGAGCCTATGACACCCGATCATCACGTGGTGTCTCAGCACGAAGAACTTTCGCAACGGTGCATACTCAGGGAGAACACTTCTTGATAATTTTAGTGAGAGATCATCTTAAAATGCTACCGTCAATCAAAGCAAGATAAGATGCATAAAGGATAAACATCACATGCAATCAATATAAGTGATATGATATGGCCATCATCATCTTGTGCTTGTGATCTCCATCTCCGAAGCACCATCGTGATCACCATCGTCACCGGCACGACACCTTGATCTCGATCGTAGCATCATTGTCGTTATGCCATCTATTGCTTCTACGACTATCGCTACCGCTTAGTGATAAAGTAAAGCAATTACAGGGCGTTTGCATTTCATACAATAAAGCGACAACCATATGGCTCCTGCCAGTTGCCGATAACTTAGGTTACAAAACATGATCATCTCATACAATAAAATATAGCATCACGTCTTGACCATATCACATCACAACATGCCCTGCAAAAACAAGTTAGACGTCCTCTACTTTGTTGTTGCAAGTTTTACGTGGCTGCTATGGGCTGAGCAAGAACCATTCTTACCTACGCATCAAAACCACAACATTAGTTCATCAAGTTAGTGATGTTTTAACCATCTCAAGGACCGGGTGTAGCCACACTCGGTTCAACTAAAGTTGGAGAAACTGACACCCGCCAGCCACCTGTGTGCAAAGCACGTCGGTAGAACCAGTCTCGCGTAAGCGTACGCGTAATGTCGGTCCGGGCCGCTTCATCCAACAGTACCGCCGAACCAAAGTATGACATGCTGGTAAGCAGTATGACTTGTATCGCCCACAACTCACTTGTGTTCTACTCGTGCATATAACATCAACGCATAAAACCTAGGCTTGGATGCCACTGTTGGGGAACGTAGTAATTTCAAATAAATTCCTACGCACACGCAAGATCATGGTGATGCATAGCAACGAGAGGGGAGAGTGTTTTCCACATACCCTCGTAGACCGAAAGCGGAAGCGTTATGACAACGCGGTTGATGTAGTCGTACGTCTTCACGATCCGACCGATCCAAGTACCGAACGTACGGCACCTCCGAGTTCAGCACACGTTCAGCTTGATGACGATCCCTGGACTCCGATCCAGCAGGGTGTCGGGGATGAGTTCCGTCAGCATGACGGCGTGGTGACGATGATGATGTTCTACCGATGCAGGGCTTCGCCTAAGCACCGCAACGATATGACCGAGGTGGAATATGGTGGAGGGGGTACCGCACACGGCTAAGGAACGATCACGAATATCAACTTGTGTGTCTAGAGGTGCCCCCCTGCCCCCGTATATAAAGGAGGGAGGGGGGAGGTGCGGCCGGCCCCCTAGGGGTGCGCCTGGAGGAGTCCTACTCCCACCGGGAGTAGGACTCCCCCCTCTTGCCTTGGTGGAGAAGGAAAGGGGGGAGGGGAAAGAGGAAAGGGGGGCGCCGCCCACCCCCCTTCCTTGTCCTATTCGGACTAGGGGGGGAGGGGGCGTGCGTCCTGCCCTGGCCGGCCCTCCTCTTCTCCCTCATGGCCCATGTAGGCCCAATAACCCCCGAGGGGGTTCCGGTAACCACCCCGGTACTCCGGAAAAATCCCGGTTTCTCCCAGAACGATTCCGATATCCAAATATAGGCTTCCAATATATCAATCTTTATGTCTCGACCATTTTGAGACTCCTCGTCATGTGCAGGATCACATCCGGGACTCCGAACAACCTTCGGTACATCAAAACATATAAACTCATAATGAATCTTTCATCATAACGTTAAGCGTGCGGACCCTACGGGTTCGAGAACTATGTAGACATGACCTAGAAATATTCTCGGTCAATAACCAATAGCGGAACCTCGATGCTCATATTGGCTCCTACATATTCTACGAAGATCTTTATCGGTCAAACCGCATAACAACATACGTTTGTTCCCTTTGTCATCAGCATGTTACTTGCCCGAGATTCTATCGTCGGTATCTAATACCTAGTTCAATCTCATTACCGGCAAGTCTCTTTACTCGTTACGTAATGCATCATTCCGTAACTAACTCATTAGCTACATTGCTTGCAAGGCTTATAGTGATGTGCATTACCGAGAGGGCCCAGAGATACCTCTCCGACAATCGGAGTGACAAAACCTAATCTCGAAATACGCCAACCCAACATGTACCTTTGGATACACCTGTAGAGCTCCTTTATAATCACCCAGTTACGTTGTGACGTTTGGTAGCACACAAAGTGTTCCTCCGGTAAACGGGAGTTGCATAATCTCGTAGTTACAGGAACATGTATAAGTCATGAAGAAAGCAATAGCAACATACTAAACGATCAAGTGCTAGGCTAACGAAATGGGTCATGTCAATCACATCATTCTCCTAATGATGTGATCTCTTTAATCAAATTACAACTCTTTTGTCCATGGCTAGGAAACTTAACCATCTTTGATTCACGAGCTAGTCAAGTAGAGGCATACTAGTGACACTATGTTTGTCTATGTATTCACACATGTATTATGTTTCTGGTTAATACAATTCTAGCATGAATAATAAACATTTATCATGAAATAAGGAAATAAATAATAACTTTATTATTGCCTCTAGGGCATATTTCCTTCCTTGTCTTGGGGCACAAAGTTTCTGAAAGAGGTATTGAAGTTGATAAAGCCAAGGTTGATGCTATTGAAAAGATGCCATGTCCCAAGGACATCAAAGGTATAAGAAGTTTCCTTGGTCACGCCGGATTTTATAGGAGGTTCATTAAGGACTTCTCAAAAATTTCTCGGCCTCTGACTAATTTATTACAAAAAGATGTACCATTTGTCTTTGATGATGATTGTGTAGAAGCATTTGAAATACTTAAGAAAGCACTAGTCTCTGCACCTGTTGTTCAGCCACCTGATTGGAATTTACCCTTTGAAATTATGTGTGATGCTAGTGATTATGCTGTAGGCGCTATTTTAGGGCAAAGAGTTGATAAGAAATTAAATGTTATCCATTATGCCAGTAAGACTCTAGACAGTGCTCAAAGAAATTATGCTACTACCGAAAAGGAACTTTTAGCAGTGGTGTTTGCTTCTGATAAGTTTAGACCTTATATTGTTGATTCCAAAGTTACTATTCACACTGATCATGCTACTATTAAATATCTTATGGAAAAGAAGGATGCAAAACCTAGGCTTATTAGATGGGTTCTCCTTCTTCAAGAATTTGATTTGCATATTGTTGATAGGAAAGGAGCGGAGAACCCCGTTGCAGATAACTTATCTAGGTTAGAGAATGTTCTTGATGACCCACTACCTATTGATGATAGCTTTCCTGATGAACAATTAAATTCATAAGCACTTCTCGTAGCATTCCTTGGTATGCTGATTATGCTAATTATATTGTTGTTAAATTTATACCACCTAGCTTCACATACCAGCAAAAGAAAAAGTTTTTCTATGACTTGCGACATTACTTTTGGGATGATCCACATCTTTATAAAGAAGGAGTAGATGGTGTCATTAGACGTTGTGTACCTGAGCATGAATAGGAACATATCCTACGCAAGTGTCACTCCGAAGCTTATGGAGGACACCATGCTGGAGATAGAACTGCACACAAGGTATTGCAATCCGGTTTTTATTGGCCTACTCTCTTCAAAGATGCCTGTAAGTTTGTTTTGTCTTGCGATGAATGTCAAAGAATTGGTAATATTAGTAGACGTCAAGAAATGCCTATGAATTATTCACTTGTTATTGAGCCATTTGATGTTTGGGGCTTTGATTGTATGGGACCTTTTCCTGCCTCTAATGGATACACACATATTTTAGTTGCTGTTGATTACGTTACTAAGTGGGTGGAAGCTATTCCAACTAGTAGTGCTGATCATAACACATCTATTAAAATGCTTAAGGAAGTTATTTTTCCGAGGTTTGGAGTCCCTAGATATTTAATGACTGATGGTGGTTCACACTTTATTCATGGTGCTTTCCATAAGATGCTTGCTAAATATGACGTTAATCATAGGATTGCATCTCCTTATCACCCTCAGTCTAGTGGTCAAGTAGAATTGAGCAATAGGGAGCTCAAATTAATTTTGCAAAAGACTGTTAATAGGTCTAGAAAGAATTGGTCCAAGAAACTTGATGATGCATTATGGGCCTATAGAACTGCATATAAAAATCCTATGGGTATGTCTCCGTACAAAATGGTCTATGGAAAAGCTTGTCACTTACCTCTCGAACTAGAACATAAGGCATATTGGGCTATTAAAGAGCTCAACTATGATTTCAAACTTGCCGGTGAGAAGAGGTTATTTGATATTAGCTCGCTTGATGAATGGAGAGCCCAAGCATATGAAAATTCCAAGTTGTTTAAAGAAAAGGTTAAAAGATGGCATGACAAAAGGATACAAAAGCGTGAGTTTAATGTAGGTGATTATGTATTGCTATACAACTCTCGTTTAAGATTTTTTGCAGGAAAACTTCTCTCTAAATGGAAGGTACCTACGTTATCGAGGAGGTCTATTGTTCCGGTGCCATAAAAATCAACAACTTCGCAGGCACAAATCCGAAGGTGGTAAACGGTCAAAGGATCAAACACTATATCTCAGGTAATCCTATAAATGTTGAAACTAATATTATTGAAACCGTGACCCCAGAGGAGTACATAAAGGACACTTTCCAGAACGTTCTAGACTCCGAAAAGGAATAGGTATGTGGTACGGTAAATAAACCGACTCCAAAACAATTTTTAAGGCAATATTTCTCTGTTTTGGAGTATTTAGAAAAATAGAAAAATAAGCAGCAGTCCGGGGAGGACACAAGGCCTCCACGAGGGTGGAGGGCACGCCCTACCCCCCTGGGCGCACCCCCCTACCTCGTGAGCACCTCGTGTGCCCTCCGAACTCCGTTTCCTTGCACGACACGTATTTTGGTCGGTAAAAATTCATTATATATACCCCCGAAGGTTTTAACTCTCGTATCACGCAAATATCCTCTGTTTTCGTTTCGAGCTATTTCCGTTGCAGATTTAGAGCAGCATGACTTCTCCCTCTTCTAGCAATGAAGACAAGGATGCTTGGCTATTGAAGATAGAGTTGAAGAGAGAAGAACCAGAAGAAATCAACAAGGATGAAAGGATCAAGAAGTCCATGGAGGTTCAAGCTCCGGTGGTGAACGAAGAATATATCCCTCAACCCTTACCTAACCTTTTCACTCCAACAGAGATTGAAGCTTTCAAGATGATTGAGTTAGCACGCATACAGAACAAGTATCTTTCACAGGAGAATATTTTGTTGAAGGATCATATTGCTGGGCTCAACGGCATTATCCGCAAGTTGGAGGAACTTTTACGCTCGATGTGCGATTATCCACCATCATCATCACCACCTCCATCACCCCCGAGGATATAATCACATGGGTATGGGCACTCCCCTTGGCAACTGCCAAGCTTGGGGAGGTGCCCTGGTATCGTATCACCATCACAACTCCTATCTTTACAGTTTTTCTTAGTTCGATCCTATTAGTAGTATCTTGATTTAGTAGAATAAAGTCATGGCATGATCTAGTTTTGAGTTTTGCTTTACGATCCTTCTTTGTAATCGAGTCCGTGAGCTATATAATAAAGATTAGTGTTGAGTCAAGGGCTTGATTGTTTTGCCATGATCTTGGGTAAGTAGAAGAAAAGAATAAAAAGAATCAAGGAACTCATATTGATCTTAGTGAAAGTAATGACTTCACATAGAAAGAGTATGATGATTAAAAGTTGTTGGGAGTTGGCAAATATAGCTTTGGTCATAGTTGCAATTAATAGGAAGTAATAAGGAAAGAGAGGTTTCACATATAGATACATTATCATTGACATCTTTTATGATTGGGAGCACTCATTAAAATATGACATGCTAAAGAGTTGAGGTTGGACAAGGAAGACAACGTAATGAGTTATGTTTTCTTACATTCGAGAAAAGTATGTTGTCATGGATCCTCTATCGTGTTGAGCTTGCCTTTCCCCCTCATGCTAGACAAATTCTTAGCACCAAGTAGAAATACTACTTGTGCTTCCAAACACCCTTAAACTAGTTTTGCCATGAGAGTCCACCATATCTACCTTTGGCTTGAGTAAGATCCTTCAAGTAATTTGTCATCGGTGCAAGCAATAAAAATTGCTCTCTAAATATGCATGAATTATTAATGTAGAGAAATAAGCTTTGTACAAACTTGTTGTGGACGCAATAAAAGCGATGGACTGCATAATAAAGGTTCACATGCAAGGGGCAATATAAAGTGACGTTCTTTTGCATTAAGATTTTGTGCATCAACCCTAAACGTGCATGACAACCTCTGCTTCCCTCTGTGAAGGGCCTATCTTTTATTATTATCCTCTACCTTACAAGAGTCATGGTGATCCTCACCTTTCCTTTTTCATTTTATCCTTTGGCAAGCTCAGCATGTTGGAAAGAGTATGATATAAATATCTAATTGGATGTGGGGGAGCATGAATTATTATTGTTGACATTACCCTTGAGGTAAAAGTTTGTGGGGCAAAACTATAAGCCCCTATCTTTCTCTGTGTCTGATTAAAACTCCGTAACCACAAGTATCACATGAGTGCTAGCAATTATGAAGGACTAAATGATAGTTGAGTATGTGGACTTGCTTTTAAGCTCTGACACAGACTCTTTCCGATGTTATGATAAATTTCAATTACTTCAATGAATGAGATTATAATTGTTAGTACCCAATAAGGCTTCTGATTCATGCTTTGGCTTTGTGAATAGATCATTACTTGAACATGAGTAATCATACGACAAAATCTATTTATGTTGCTGTTATGAAATAATCATGATGCCTCCATGTCCGTATTTTGTTTTTATCGACACCTCTACCTCTAAACATGAGGACATATTTATAGTTATCGGCTTTTTGCTTGAGGACAAGCGAGTTCTAAGCTTGGGGGAGTTGATACGTCCATTTTGCATCATGCTTTTATGATAATATTTATTGCATTATGGGCTGTTATTTCATGTTATGTCACGATACTTATGGCTATTCTCTCTTATTTTATAAGGTTTATATGAAGAGGGAGAATGCTGGCAGCTGGAATTCTGGGCTGGAAAAGGAGCAAATATTGGAGGCCTATTTTACGCAACTCCAAAAGTCCTGAAACTCCACGGAATACCTTGAAATAAATAAAGAACAATCATCACCAAAGATGAAGGCCAGGGGGCCCACACCCTGCTCACGAGGGTGCCCCCCCTGGGCGCGCCCCCTACCTGGTGGCTCTCCGACGCCCATCTTCTCCTATATGAAGTCTTCTGATGAGAAAAAAATAGAGGAGAACCTTTAGGGACGAGACTCCGCCGCCACGAGGCGGAACCTTGGCGGAACCAATCTAGGGCTCTGGCAGAGCTGTTCTGCCGGGGAGACTTCCCTCCAGGAGGGGGAAATCATCACCATCATCATCACCAATGCTCCTCTCATCGGGAGAGGGAAATCTCCATCAACATCTTCACCAGCACCATCTCATCTCCAAACCCTAGTTCATCTCTTGTATCCAATTCTTGTCTCCAAGTCCGGGATTGGTGCTAGTAGGTTGCTAGTAGTGTTGATTACTCCTTGTAGTTGATGCTAGTTGGTTTATTGGGTAAAAGATCATATCTTCAGATCCTTTATGCATATTATTACCCCTCTGATTATGAACATGAATATGCTTTGTGAGTAATTACGTTTGTTCCTGAGGACAAGGGAGGAGTCTAGCTATTAGTAGTCATGTGAATTTGGTATTCGTTCGATATTTTGATGAGATGTATGTTGTCTAACCTCTAGTCGTGTTATGTGAACGTCGACTACATAACACTTCACCATTATTTGGGCCTAGAGGAAGGCATTGGGAAGTAATAAGTAGATGATGGGTTGCTAGAGTGACAGAAGCTTAAACCCTAGTTTATGTGTTGCTTCGTAAGGGGCTGATTTGGATCCATATGTTGCATGCTATGGTTAGGTTTACCTTAATACTTTTGTTGTAGTTGCGGATGCTTGCAATAGAGGTTAATCATAAGTGGTATGCTTGTCCAAGTAAGGGCAGTACCCAAGCACTGGTCCACCCACATATCAAATTATCAAAGTACCGAACGTGAATCATATGAGCATGATGAAAACTAGCTTGACGATATTCCCATGTGTCCTCGGGAGCGCTTTTCCTATCATAAGAGTTTGTTTAGGCTTGTCCTTTGCTACAAGAAGGATTGGGCCACCTTGCTACACCTTGTTTACTTTTGTTACTTATTGCTCGTTACAATTTATCTTATCACAAAACTATCTGTTACCACTTATTTCAGTACTTGCAGAGAATACCTTGCTGAAAACCGCTTATCATTTCCTTCTGCTCCTCATTGGGTTCGACACTCTTACTTATCGAAAGGACTATGATAGATCCCCTATACTTGTGGGTCATCAGGAAGTATCTTCCCTTTCATTAATATTCTCATCATCTTCCATTTGCTTTCTTTTCTTTAGGTAATTGGCAATATAAGGATTTTCAATGCAATTCTCCGCACAAAACATATAAATTTTTTCTAGATCAATATCACGGAAATGCCTAAGATTAAATTCTGGAATAGGCTTAGTTGAATGTTTCAACTCTTCACAACCCAAAATCAATCTAAGTTCATTGTAATGAGAAAGGGAGATCAAATCATCACAATTTTTGGACACAATCCGATCATGAAACAATTTGCATTGGAGATGTAAATGATCTTGTTTATTGCAAAATTCACAATGGGAAAGATATCGTAAATTCTCCGCACTCTTATCTAGCCTTTCTTGTAACATCTTAGTTTCTAAATACTTATGCTTCTTGCAATATATATCTTCTCTATTTGGTGTGTTCATGCAAACATGCACTACACAAAAGTTGACATGCTTATGAGAGATATTTCCATCATGACTAGAGCAATCATCATTAGTACTATGGATATTCAAAGAGTTCATACTAACAACATTGCAATCATGCTCATCATCCAAAGATTTAGTATCAAGCATTTTATAGATTTCTTCTTCTAGCACTTGAGCACAATTTTCCTTTTCATCATACTCATGAAAGATATTAAAAAGACGAAGCGTATGAGACAAACTTAACTCCATTTTTTTGTAGTTTTCTTTTATAAACTAAACTAGTGATAAAACAAGAAACTAAAAGACTCGATTGCAAGATCTAAAGATATACCTTCAAGCACTCACCTCCCCGGCAACGACGCCAGAAAAGAGCTTGATGTCTACTACACAACCTTCTTCTTGTAGACGTTGTTGGGCCTGCAAGTGCACAGGTTTGTAGGACAGTAGCAAATTTCCCTCAAGTGGATGACCTAAGGTTTATCAATCCGTAGGAGGCGTAGGATGAACATGGTCTCTCTCAAACAACCCTGCAACCAAATAACAAAGAGTCTCTTGTGTCCCCAATACACCCAATACAATGGCAAATTGTATAGGTGCACTGGTTCGGCGAAGAGATGGTGATACAAGTGCAATATGGATGGTAGAAATAGGTTTTTGTAATATGAAATTATAAAAACATCAAGGTAACAAGTGGTAAAAGTGAGCGTAAACGGTATTGCAATGATAGGAAACACGGCCTAGGGTTCATACTTTCACTAGTGCAAGTTATCTCACAATAATAACATAGATAGATCATATAACAATCCCTCAACATGCAATAAAGAGTCACTCCAAAGACACTAATAGCGGAGAACAAACAAAGAGATTATGGTAGGGTACGAAACCACCTCAAAGTTATTCTTTCGGATCAATCTATTCAAGAGTTCGTACTAGAATAACACCTTAAGACACAAATCAACCAAAACCCTAATGTCACCTAGATACTCCATTGTCACCTCAAGTATCCGTGGGCATAATTATACGATATGCATCACACAATCTCAGATTCATCTATTCAACCAACACAAAGTACTTCAAAGAGTGCCCCAAAGTTTCTACTGGAGAGTCAAGAACGTGTGCCAACCCCTATGCATAGGTTCATGGGCGGAACCCGTAAGTTGGTCACCAAAACATACATCAAGAGGCACATGATATCCCATTGTCACCACAGATAAGCACGGCAAGACATACATCAAGTGTTCTCATAAAAGACTCAATTCGATAAGATAACTTCAAAGGGGAAACTCAATTCATCACAAGAGAGTAGAGGGGGAGAAACATCATAAGATCCAACTATAATAGCAAAGCTCGGGATACATCAAGATCGTGCCATAGAGGGAACACGAGAGAGAACACGAGAGAGAGAGATCAAACACATAGCTACTGGTACATACCCTCAGCCTCGAGGGTGAACTACTCCCTCCTCGTCATGGAGAGCGCCGGGATGATGAAGATGGCCACCGGTGAAGGATTCCCCCTCCGGCAGGGTGCCGGGAAGGACTCCCGAGAGGTTTTTGGTGGCTACAGAGGCTTGCGGCGGCGGAACTCCCGATCTATCTTGATTTCTGATGGTTTTAGGGTACGTAGGCTTATATAGGCGAAAGAAGTCGGTCGGGAGGTGCTCGAGGGGCCCATGAGACAGGGGGGCGCGCCCAGTAGGGGGGTGCGCCCTCCTATCTCGTGGCCTCCTCGAGGCTCTTCTGACGTGAACTCCAAGTCTCTAGGGTGATATTCTTCCCAAAAATAACGTTGCCGAAGGTTTCATTCCGTTTGGACGCCGTCTGATATTCCTTTTCTTCGAAATACTGAAACAGATAATAAAACAACAATATGGGCTGGGCCTCCGGTTAATAGGTTAGTCCCAAAAGTAATATAAAAGTGTATAATAAAGCCCATAATCATTCAAAACAGATAATAATATAGCATGAATGCTTCATAAATTATAGATACGTTGGAGACGTATCAGTGCACAATTAGGGGGAACACTTTCTTGAAATTTTAGTGAGGGATCATCTTATTTATGCTATCATCGTACTAAGCAAATAAGATGTAAACATGACAAACATCACATGTAAATCATAAAGTGACATGGCCAATATCATCTTGCGCCTTTGATCTCCATCTTTGAGGCACGGCATGATCACCTTCGTCACCGGCATGACACCATGATCTCGATCATCGTGTCTTCATGAAGTTGTCTCGCCAACTATTACTTCTACTACTATGGCTAACAGTTAGCAATAAAGTAAAGTAATTACATGGCGCTATTTATTGACACGCAGGTCATACAATAAATTAAGACAACTCCTATGGCTCCTACTGGTTGTCATACTCATCGATATGCAAGTCGTGCTTCCTATTACAAGAACATGGTCAATCTCATACATCACATATATCATTCATCACATTCTTTTGGCCATATCACATCACATAGCGTACCCTGAAAAAACAAGTTAGACGTCCTCTAATTGTTATTGCATGTTTTACGTGGCTGCTATGGGTTTCTAGCAAGAACCTTTCTTACCTACGCAAAAGCCACAACGGTGATATGCCAATTGCTATTTACCCTTCATAAGGACCCTTTTCATCGAATCTGATCCGACTAAAGTGGGAGAAACTGGCACCTACTAGCCACCTTATGCAACGAGTGCATGTCAGTTGGTGGAACCTGTCTCACGTAAGCGTACATGTAAGGTCGGTCCGGGACGCTTCATCCCACGATGCCGCCAAATCAAGATAAGACTAGTAACGGTAAGCATATAGAACAAACCAACGCCCACAACTACTTGTGTTCTACTCGTGCATAGAATCTACGCAATAGACCTAGCTCTGATACCACTGTTGGGGAACATAGCAATAATTCAAAAAAAATCTACGCATCACCAAGATCAATCTAGAAGATTCTAGCAACAAGAGAGATAGGGGATGAGCATCTTCATACCTTTGAGGATCGCTAAGCGGAAGCGTCACTAGAACACGGATGAGGGAGTCGTACTCATGGCGATTCAAATCACGGAAGATCCGATCTAATGCCGAACATACGGCGCCTCCGTGTTTAACACACGTACATCCCAGGGACGTCTCCTCCTTCTTGACCCAGCAAGGAGGGAGGAGAAGTTGAGGGAGAACTCTGGTAGCACGACGATGTGGTGGAGGAGCTTGTAGTTCTCCGGCAGGGCTTCGCTAAGCACTACTATGGAGGAGGAGGTGTTGGGGAGGGAGAGGGCTGCACCAGGGGAAGGGTACGGCAGCCCTCCCACCTCCCCTCTATTTATAGGGGCAAGGGAGAGGGGGGGCGGCCCCCTCCAGATGGATCTAGAGGGGGGCGGCGGCCAAGGGGGGAGGCTTGCCCCCCAAGCTAAGGGGGCGCCCCCTTTAGGGTCTCCCCCCCCCCAAACTCTAGGCGCATGGGCCCTAGGGGGGTGGTGCCCAGCCCACTTAGGGGTTGGTTCCCCTTCATATTCAGCCCATAGGGCCCTCCGGGGCAGGTGGACCCCTGGAACCCTTTCGGTGGTCCCGGTACAATACCGATATACCCCCGAACATTTCCGGCGATGGAATAAGGACTTCCCATATATAAATATTTATCTCCGGACCATTCCGGAACTCCTCGTGATGTTCGGGATCTCATTTGGGACTCCGAACAACATTCGGTAACTGCATACTAATTCCCATAACAACTCTAGCGTCACCGAACCTTAAGTGTGTAGACCCTACGGGTTCGGGAATCATGCAGACATGACCGAGACGTTCTCCGACCAATAACCAACAGCGGGATCTGGATACCCATGTTGGCTCCCACATGTTCCACGATGATCTCATCCGATGAACCACGATGTCAGGGATTCAATCAATCCCGTATACAATTCCCTTTGTCCACCGGTGTGTTACTTGCCCGAGATTCGATCGTCGGTATCCCAATACCTTGTTCAATCTCGTCACCGGCAAGTCTCTTAACGCATGATCCTGTGACTAACTCCTTAGTCACATTGAGCTCATTATGATGATGCATTACCGAGTGGGCCCAGAGAAACCTCTCTGTCATACGGAGTGACAAATCGCAGTCTCGATTCGTGCCAACCCAACAGACACTTTTGGAGATACCTGTAGTGCACCTTTTGTAGCCATCCAGTTACGTTGTGATGTTTGGTACACCCAAAGAATTCCTACGGTATCCGGGAGTTGCACAATCTCATGGTCTAAGGAAACGATACTTGACATTAGAAAAGCTCTAGCCAAACGAACTACACGATCTTGTGTTATGCTTAGGATTGGGTCTTGCCCATCACATCATTCTCCTAATGATGTGATCCCGTTATCAATGACATCCAATATAATGTCCATGGTGAGGAAATCATAACCATCTATTGATCAACGAGCTAGTCAACTAGAGGCTCACTAGGGACATGTTGTGGTCTATGTATTCACACATGTATTACGGTTTCCAGTTAATACAATTATAGCATGAACAATATACAATTATCATGAATAGGGAAATATAATAATAACCATTTTATTATTGCCTCTAGGGCATATTTCCAACAACTGAGTCTCCACCCCGTCGGCCCAGCGCGCATGTCTGGTGACGCCGGGATGTTCGCCTCGAAGAAGAGGTAGGCCTCGCACTCGTGGAGCGAGCGGCGGCCGAAGCCGTTGGCCACCGCCCCATCGCCGGGGAACTGCTCGGCCATCGGATGGGCTTGGGGAGAGAGGGGAGGGAAGGGAACATCGGCGGCGGCTGCACACGGGGAGAGAGGCAGAGCTATGCGGCGGCTATGGGCGGGTGTGGCCAGAGGTGAGGGGAGGCCTTGCTTTTATAACCGCGCGCCATGTGTACACGCGGGAGGGGAGGCGTCGTCACGCCGCCCGTGAAGCGCCGCCCGTTAAGGAATCAATGGCAAGGCTGACCGGCGGCAGCCTTGCCATTGATTACCGCGGGAAACCGAGGTGTTGTGCGGGCGACGAGGCGAGTGTCGCTGACTCGGCGGGGGCGCCCCCAGCGCATCGTGTTCGGTCTGGGTCCGTCGGCGCTGGTTTCGGCCCAAACCAGCGAAAAACAGGCTCCTGGGGGCGCAACTGGGCCGATTTTTGGGCGCCGGTGCGGAAAAATCGCCTGGAAGGGCTGTTGGGGGCGCAACTGGAGATGCTCTTAATTCTTTGTTGTGCATATTCTACCACCTAGCATGTGTAGGACCATGCATACAGCTAGCGTTCCTTCCATAGCTGCGGGCAATTGTACGTGCACCACATTTGTGGAAAACTTTTTTTTTGAACATCAGTATAGACACAAGCGCTCATATACACGCGCATATCCTATCCCTATGAGCACCTTCGAAAGACTGAGCCGGCATATCATCTTGAGATTTACGAAGTCACCGTAGCCACCTCGTCGTCGACGGGAACGTCTCCTCCCACTGAATGCGCATCGCCGGAAATCCTGAAATAAATCCAAAAATAAATGCAAGCACCAGGATTTAAACCCTGGTGGACTGGAGATACCACAGTCCCTCTAACCATCCAACCACAGGTTGGTTCATTTGTGAAAAACCATGATGATATAACTAAAGCCTCCAAATTCAGGATATATATAGTTGCAATAATTTGCTACTGTGACAAGGCGAAGCCACCAAGGGCACATGCATGTCTCCATACAACACCAGGAGTACATTTTACAGTTCTGGAAACTAAATAACTATAGGTAGAATCACAAACCTCAGGGACCCTGAAGCAGCTTCATGTAATATTTCGACCCACGTGAAAGGATGATCTGTTTTCGCCTCTCCACAGCCAGGGACTTGATTGAGCACTCATTAAAGCCACGCCGAACAAACCTTTGGAAAATGTCAACAAACGAGCGACATTCATTTTTGCATGCAGCCTAATGATTAGCTATTTCAACAGGGTAGTGTTTCTTGAACATCAAAAGCACTCCCTCTGTTTTATAATATAAGAGCGTTTTTTACAACAGTGTAGTGACAAAAACGTTTTTATATTATGAGACGGAGGGAGTACCTATCTAGCATCTTGGTGAAGCAAAGTATGTGGTTTTGCCTCAATACATAAAGACCACGCTCTTAAAAATTAGCAAATATAGCAGTTCCAACTATCATATCAACATTGACTAGCTTCTGATTATAGAACATGCCATGTAAAACACCGCTGCCTAATTGTCAAAAGAGATCCTTCAAAAACAATGTCTGAACAAAATAATATGCTCATCACAAGTAATATGCTAACTTGCAGACATACCAAGTTAGTTGTCTCCTTGACCTTGTCCTCGACACTCTTCAGATACAGCAAGAGCTGCAAATTCACCGGATTTCTCCTCCGGAAAAAGAAAGAGAGCAACACATATGCTATGATTAATTGGTCTCTCTCCACAACAGCAAACGAAGCCAGTGCTTCCACAAGCTAATGTAAAACAAAAATCCTAATCGGTAGCATAAAGGGTCGAGTGAAACTGAGACATCTTTACTGAAAAAGATATTTATTTAATGTTTCAACTGCTCAAGGTTCACAATACTAAATGATAACATCTTTATCTGTTCGTCGCGCCACAACACCAGATTCTTCAAGGGGACGAATGATTTTTTCAATACCAGGAAGAGCTTCCTCTCTAGCCATTCTTGTTCCTTCATACATATTCATGTGGAATAAGTGAGAAACATCAATTCCCAGATTTTTCTTATGAAAGATATAAGCACTCCGATATTTCTACTCCATATAACATGAAAAATATTATTCTTTAGATAAAGGATCATACATCCATAATGTATTGCGTTTTCCCTGACGATTGGTGTCTGAAAACTCACACAGCCAAGTGAAACCAGGAGCTTGGAGCAGGAAAAAGGAAATTTGACTTCCAAGACAATACACCACTTCTAATTGTTACAGTGACATGATATCACACTTCATACTCCAATAGAACATGATGACATGGTCAAACATCAACCAATCATCTACTACAAATAAATATTATAGTATCATATATTTTGATACATAATTAGCGTAAATCAATGACATAGGACTTAGATGTGCAATACTTAGAGCACATCTAGATGTGCTTTAGCAAAATTGCATAATTAAAGCATACAACCTCCGAAAAATAGAGAACAGAAATAAATGAAGGCGGAGATGGAAGTGAAATTAATATGTTTCAATTGTGTGCAAGTTTTTTTAGCAGATTTGAAGGGAATGAGTTTTTGTCAATCTCAGGGAAATACATAAAAGATCACGGAGCACCTAGAAACATCACATGTATGAAATCATGATGGGCTTACACATCAAAGCTGCTATGTTCCATGACAGCAAACATAAGAAAAAGGGCAAGTTGGATTATACCTAGCTGCCATTGTTCCCACACCGTCTATTGTGAATAATTCTAATAACAATGATCCACCAACAGTACCATCTATGATATGCACTCTTTGGACACCACCCTGAAATGATAAAAAGAGGAACATCTAATTAGGACAAACGAAAATGAACAAGACCAATGTGTGTATGTGTGTGTTACATTCCCATGTCAGGGAACATAACAATCTATGGATTATAGTATGCACTGGTGCAGATGCAGAGATCCTACTATAGATTGTTGTACTACATAAGGATAATTAGTCAACAAAAAGGTGTACTTGATCAAAGCACATGCCATAGCAACTTCATAGGTACT
Source organism: Triticum aestivum (assembly GCF_018294505.1). Classification (NCBI taxonomy): domain Eukaryota; kingdom Viridiplantae; phylum Streptophyta; class Magnoliopsida; order Poales; family Poaceae; genus Triticum; species Triticum aestivum. The sequence continues at coordinate 510,028,763 of NC_057801.1, read as the reverse complement.
AAAAAGAATCAAACAAAAGCTATATTAGTAACTCCAAGTAATAATGGTGCAACTGCTAACATTTTTTATTCTTTTCAGAGACTTCCCATGATTAAAGATACATGACTATTTTCGGGTGTATCCTATGAGGGGAGTAAAGTGAGTACTTGCAATTTAAGACCTCTCCTGCGCTGGAGGATCCCATATTACTGACAATGATTATGCTATCTTTATCAAGCCTCTCTCTTATTCGTGAAACATCAGTTTTCTTAACTTCACTAGTGAAACCACAATCAATGCCACCAACAACCCCTCGCATCTGCCAAAGGAAGAGAAAATAAATCAATCGTCCAAGATGGTCCAAGAACGAAATCATTCAGATGATTGCACACATTGACTGAAGTTTACTTTTTTCCTCTTTCCATGAAAGAGAGGTAACCTCTAAATTTTAGAGAATATGGCAGGAGTATAATTTCTTAAGAAAATGCAACATGTTTCATTCTTTTGTATGAGACAGGAGAGCTGGACTCAAAGTTGATCGACTTCTATAAAGCAAAACACCATCAGAAAATCACAATGTAAAGAGTGGTTGTTCAGTGTTCCTAGCTACTAATTGGCATCGAGTTTTATCTTGAACACTCAAGATTCATTGAGTGGATGCATTATGATACCTTTTTTGGAAATGGAGGCATGCCCCCGGCCTCTGCATCATGATGATGCATGCATCCATCTTATTAACAATCCACAAAGTATCGTCATAAAAGTCTTACAGCTCGCAAACGGAGTAGAACAAAATAAAAAAAGGGAAAATACATGCTAACAAAGAGAACTGATACGGTAATAAGAAGGATAAGCTCCCTAGACTCCTATCCTGTTATGCGAGCGCCATCTGAACCGGTTGAATATAACCCGAGCTACCATCTCCCATTGGTTGCACCCAGTAACCAAAGGCTCCCTGGATGCCATAGGAGTGAGTAAGTACCACGTACCTATCCAAGCTGTAGCTCTGAAGATAACCTGCAAGAAAGTTAAAGTTTGTTGTCTGTTAAAAATCATATCATTCCTGCAGTTCCATATAGCCCATAATAGCGCACATATTCCAATCCAAATACGAGCCGCAGTAATCGGTTCAACCCCAGTTAGCCAATTTCCAAACAATGACGCAATATCGACTGGAGGATTAATGTTGAAAGCTATATGAATCATTCTCCAAAGTAACTTGGCGAGTGGGCATTCAATAAATAAGTGTTGTATTGTTTTCTCATGATCACAAAAACAACACCGCAGACTTCCTACCCAACGCCTTTTGATTAAGTTATCCTTTGTGAGTATCACTTGCTTGTGGACAAACCACATAAAAAAATTATTCGCAAGGGAACCTTAACCTTCCAAATGTGAAACGACCTTGAGAGTGGGCCAGAATTAATCAAATCCATATAGAAAGATTTCACCGTAAACATCCCATTCTTAGTTACTTCCATTGTGTCGAATTCGGCTGGTCGGAGAGTTGAACTTTTGTCAATCTCTGAACCAAGTGTATCCAGGCGGTCCATCTCTCACCAACTAACGCACGTCTAAACTAAATGTTCAAGGGAATAGTTTGAAGGACTGTGCCTACGTAATCCTCCTTATGTTGCACAATATTATAGAGGGTAGGATACTGGACGGCCAAGGGCGTCTCCCCTAACCATGTATCTTCCCAAAATCTTATTGACATCCCATTGCCAATCAAGAATTTGACTCTACGAAAGAACAAGTCCTTCATTTGCATAAGTCCCTTCCAGAATGGCGAGTCAGTCGGTCTCATGGTAACCTGGGCTAATGTTTTCGAGTGCAAATACTTGTTGCGCAGGATTTGGGACCACATACCCTCTGGCTCGGTCTCTAACCTGTATAACCATTTGCTCATAAGACATTTATTCTTAATTTCTAAGTTCTCAATACCGAACCCCCTTGGTCTTTAGGTCGGCAAAGGATATCCCATCACGCGAGATGATATTTCCTCTTGGCCTCATCAGACTGCCAAAAGAAACGAGATCTAAAGAAATCAAGTCTCTTCCTTGCCCCTTTCGGAATTTCAAAGAACGAAAGTAGAAACATCGGCATACTAGTTAGTACTGAGTTAATCAGGACTAGCCGACCTCCATATGACATAAGCTTGCCCTTCCAGCAGCTTAGTTTTTTTTCAATTCGCTCTTCAATACACTTCCATTCTTTATTGGATAGCTTACGGTGATGGATCGGAATACCCAAGTAACTAAAAGGTAAAGCGCCTAATTCACATACGAACAATTGTCTATAAGTGTGTTCCTCGTCTTTGGCCTTCCCAAAGCAGAACAACTCGCTATTATGAAAATTAATTTTTAAACCAGACAATTGCTCGAAGAGACACAAGATAAGTTTCATATTATGGGCCTTAGCCATGTCATGTTTCATGAATAGGATAGTGTCATCAGCATACTGCAGAATGGATACCCCTCCATCAACTAGATGAGGAACTAGACCCTCTACATGGCCATGCTGCTTGGCCCTGCCAATAATGATGGCCAACATATCTGCCACAATATTGAACAAGAGAGGAGACATGGAATCCCCTTGTCTCAACCCCTTATGTGTCAGAAAATAGTGACCGATATCATCGTTCACCTTGATTCCGACACTACCCTTCTGGACTTGGGCATCCACTTGGTTCCTCCAAGCTTCACTAAAGCATTTCATGTGCATGGCCTGCAGAAGAAAAGGACACTTTACTTTATCATACGCCTTCTCAAAATCCACTTTGAAGATAACCCCATCTAGTTTCTTCGAGTGGATCTCATGAAGCATTTTATGTAGAACGACCACCCCTTCCAGTATGTGTCCCCCCGGCATGAACGCAGTCTAACTTTGTTGGATCACTGAATGAGCAATTTGTGTCAATCTATTGGTTCCAACCTTTATGAAAATTTTAAAAGTCACATTCAACAGGCAAATGGGTCGGAATTGTTCGATCCGAACTGCCTCATCTTTCTTAGGTAGCAGTGTCATCGTACCAAAGTTAAGATGAAATAACTCTAAATGGTCGTTGAAAAAATCGCGAAACATAGGCATAAGATCATCTTTAATGATATGCCAACATTTCTTATAGAATTCAGCTGGAAACCCATCTGGTCCTGGTGCTTTATTCGGCTTCATTTGAGATATTGCCTGAAGAACCTCTTTTTTTAGTAAATGGTGCAGAGAGAATATCATTCTCTGCTGCCTGTAATTGGGGAATATCATCAATCACAGATTCATCAAGTGACACCATACTTGAATTCAGGGGTCCAAAGAGTTTCTTATAATAATTGGAAATATATGCTTTCAGGTTTTCATGTCCCACTATTGTCCCCTTGTCCTGTTCAAGCTGTATAATTTTCTTCTTCCTATGTTTACCATTTGCAACCATGTGGAAGAATTGTGTCTTGTCGTCCCCATGGACAACCTTAAGCATTTTCGCACGCAAGGCCCACTTAAGCTCCTCCTCTCTCAAGAGAGCTCGTAAACCTTGCTCAGCCTCGGACTTGGTTCATTGCTCATTAACAGAAAGAAGAGTGGCTTCAGCCTTTAAGTCTAGTGCCTCAATCAATTGAGTAAGACACTCTTTTTCTAGTTTGTAAATCCCACTCTCATTCCTGGCCCACCCTCTCAGAAACTGTCGGAGATGTCTAATTTTATTTTTCCATCTCTCAACATGTGTCCTTCCACTAACCGGCTTAGCCCATTCGCGTGCAATGATCTCCAAAAATCCTTCTCGCTCAAACTAGCTTTGTTCGAAAGAGAAGGTGTTTTTATTTGTCACATGGGTAGCCTCACCCGAGTCTAATAGAAGTGGTGTGTGATCCGAGATCGCTCTCTGCATTGCATGGACCGACACCAATGGATATTTCTGTTCCCACTCCACACTAGCCAGTACCTTATCCAGCTTTTCATAAGTCGGAGTAGGTAACGAGTTGGCCCATGTAAATTGTCTACCGGTGAGTTCAATTTCTCTCAAATTAAGACTCTCGATAATCATATTAAACATCATAGACCAGCGTCCATCAAGATTTTCATTGTTCTTTTCATCTCTCCTCCTGATGATATTGAAATCACTGTCGACTAGAATTGGCAGATTTTCATCTCCACAAATCCACACCAAATCGGCCAAAAAGTCTGGTTTGAATTCAGGTTGTGCTGCCCCATATACAGCAACAAGAGACCACCGGAACCCATCCAGTTTTGATCGCACCCTAAATTTAACCGAAAAGTCTCCCTAAACCACATTAAGCACCTCTAGCGTCTCACATCGCACTCCTAGTAAAATCTCTCCGGATCTTCCTCTAGGTGGTAAGATGTGCCAGTCAAAATTGATACCACTGGAGAGAGTTTGAAGAAACTGTGAGGTGAAATTATCTCGTCCAGTTTCCATAAGTGCAATGAAGTCTAAGTGTTGTTCTATCGTTGTTTCCGCTAAGAACCTTCGTTTAGCCAAGTCAGTTAGACCTCTGCTATTCCAAAAGAGTCCTTTCATAAGTCATCATGAAATTTTTTCTTAAGCTTAACTCGAGCACTTCTGCGTACTGCCGAAGTAGGATAAATTTTCCGCTTCCAGGATCGTTTAGGCTTCTCCCCAACATCCTGCGGTAAAGTAGGGTCGGCGACAACAGAGACTGTGTCCTCCATCAAGAGAGGCTCTACCATGTCTGTAGTCTTCGATCCCTCCTCATCCTCGGCCTCCGCACTAGGCAAAAGATTATTATATATATTTGTAAGATCAACCATTCCTAAATTGTTCATTTCATTGTCATTCATGGGTTTGATAGATGCAAGATTTCAAATAATTTCGGAAGCCCTCTCCGCTTTCAAGTCTAAAAGATCGTTTACGGATCTGACGACCTCGGTTTCATTTGATCCCAAAGAAATTCCTAAGTCGTTTGCCTTATCCACTATGTCATACTCTAAGAAGTGCAAAATCGAACAACTTTTATCAAAAGATGCACCTGTAGTAGCCTTGACATTACGAAGCATGGCTACCCTCTTGGCACGCGCTAGTTGCAGGTCGTCCGCATCTGGCTGTCCCTGGATCCGGTTGCTGACACGCCTGCCAGCCGTCACCGGATCCGCGATCCCGCCGAAAGCGATAAGCTCCTCCTCCGTCCTCTCCCGAGGAGTATGCGCCCGACTCCCGCGCCCTTCCCCTAATGTCGGTGAAGGAGGGTAGGGCATGGTTGTCTGTAGATCGCCCGCAGCGGTGAAGGGGGAAGAGGACCATGGAGCTACCTGCTCAATAGTCCCGCTCCCTCCCCCTCGCCAGTAGCGCCTCGGGGCGCCAATCCATCCTGCACGCCGTGGTCCGGCGAAGAAGTTACGGCACTGGGCTCCTACCCACACCTCACTCCCATCTCGCCTAGGACCGTGGGGTAGAAGGAGCACCTCGGACCTCCTGTCCAGGCGCCCCTCCCACAGAGCTCGAAACAGACGCAAGTAGGCTGGTGCAATGAGGCTCCTGCCCATGGCCCCCCTCACTCCCGGTCAGTCCGTAAGTGACCATTTGTCCACCAGGCGTGGAGCCCATCCCGACTGGACCACTGTCAGTGCGTCGGAGTCCAAGTGGTACCTACTGTGTATCGGAAACCTCAAGTGTCATCGCCACCTCGCGAGCAGGAACCAGCACTGGTGGTAACTCAAGTTCCGCAGGGTCGTCCGCCTCGACTCTGGTGCTCCATAACCGGCTAGGAGTCGACCTCGCTCCAAACGAACCAAAGCGAAGAGTGGTCATCGAAGTTGTGGACGGGGGAGCCTCTTGGGTAGATCCATCTGCCTTCTCTGGCTGCGCATTAGGCCCCTTGGCTGGCTCCTGTGGTGTATTGTCTGACCCCTTGTCCTGATCCCCGGGGGCACCGCCCCCCTCAGTTGTGTCCATATCCTGAATCTCATCCCCGTCCTGGGAAACCGGGGTGTTCTCTATCTCAAGCTCTAATAGATATGTGACGCCAGCATGTGTCCATCTAACCACGTCTGGTATGAACTCAACACTCACCACACTGACCAGCAACCTCGCAGCCCCTTGTGCCCGAGTGAAAGGCATGTCCACCTTTTCTATCTTACCAATCATAGAACCCAAACTCCAAGCAATCAGAAAGTGTTTCATCAGTCTTGGTGGTGCACCAAAGAAACGTACCCACACCTTCTCTAAAGGTGTACCCTCGGGTTCTTCCTGCTTCCACTCATCAAAAGCAATAATAATATTGGTACTTGGAACTCTGCAGAGGCCCCACTTAAGAAAATGCATCTGATCCTCCTTAGTGGGGAAATCCACCTTGTAAGCCTGTCCCTCCAGTTTTTTCAGATGCCATTGATAATTACCTGGTACCAGATCACGTAGCTACCTCACAATCATGAGCCTCAGTCAACTGCCCATTAGTAACCCGAACCACTGCTGGGAATGAACTCTCCACCACATGCGGTAGAGGATCCACCTATGGTGTCTCAAAGAACATCAACTCCTTGCAACACACGCCAAAAATGTTTACACCAGGTTTAGGACCGGAAAGGAGTGGGCAGTCACCGGTCACATGCTGCGATCTGAGACAATAGTCACACATCTCATTGGTACACTCGGCTACAAAGTGACCCGGTTCGCCACATCTATAGCAAGGCAACTTCTTTATTGCCCACTTCGAAAGTTTCTCCGCCTCCATCTTGTCCGGCCCTTTGTCTGACATACCATCCCTAGACTTCGCGACTCCAGATGTCGCCGGAACGGTCACCGCTTCCAGGGCCTTGACCGCGTCAACCACAGCCGCGGGCAATGTGGTGTGGGCTCCTACCACATCTGCGGAGTGCTCGAACTCCGCCCCCAGGTCCATGTCCTCAGCGGCCAGGGGTGGTGGAGGAGGCCGTCGCGGTGGAGGTGGGCGTCTCCCTCTCCCGCCCCGCCAATAGCCTCCCCGGTAATGATCATTGGGGCCGGCTACGCCTTCAACAAAGTTACATGGTGGGTCCTGAAAGTGCCCTGGACCGTCGCCATTGTGCCGGTTGTACCCACGGCCGCCACCGGATGATGATCCACGGTGCAGACCCTCGCCATATGCATCATACCCGTCGTCTCCCCACTGTCCGTAACAATTGAACATCTGACCATCTCTGTTGTATCCACCACGCCCTTGTCCGTCTTGTCCAGTGAGAGCACCGCGACCCCTTCCGAGGGCTGGCGCCTTGGCCGCTGTGCCGGTTCCTCTGATTGCTGCGCGCTTGGGCGAGCAACATGCGCCGGTGCCTGAGAGCTCGAGGCATCAGCCCCCGGACCCTGCCGCGCGGTTGGAGCAGCATGGCCGGCCTCGGCTCTAGGCTGCAGCCCCGCAGCCAGCGGCCCTTGAGGGTGCAGACCCCCACGTCTGTCACCGCCAGCCCCAACAGCAGCGGCGCCACAAAATGACTCATAGATTGGTTAAACTCACAGAGAGATTTAAGGTCGTCCGGAACCGCTCAAAATGACTTTGCGCATGCTCATGGATCAGAGAAATAAATATGGCAGATTGGCCTAATAATTGTTCCCACCAAATTTTATGCCCTTCTCTTTCGTACTCTGCTACCCCAGCCTTCCTCCCCTCAGTATCCTCCTCTGCCCCATAGCACAATGTCTCACCAATTCTATTGCATGTGATCTGGCTGAAAAATGATATCCTTGGTCCAGTAATTCCCCCAACAAATTATTGCCTAAATCTTAACTCCATAGAATCCTTTTATGTGATCCATAATACAAATGCACCATGATGGTATGATGTAAGGAAGCAACACATGTAAACTAACCTTAGCACCAAGAAAATTTCCACTTGCAACATTAGTCTTTTCATGCCAACTGCCATTAACACCATGTCCGTGAAGATTTAACATTGGGGGTCCAGGAGATAGCTTTGCTTCCATACTTAGTCGTATTCTGCCCGCTGCCTCCATTGCAGCCTCTAATGCATCTGAATCGGTGATACATTAGTGACCAGCATACTTAGCCTTCTTTCCTGGAAAAAATCATAAAGGCATGAACTGCTACACTTGTAAAATTTGCATAACTGATGAGATCATAACATCTAGGTTTTTTTTTTGCAACACCACAAACATTAAGAATTTGTAGACCTCTTTTCAGTTCCAAAACTGTAACAAGATATGAGATCTACAAATTCAGTGGTCAGATATTCGTCATCGATATTTACACTTCCAGTGATTACATTGTATGTTATTTGGTATAAATTTGTGAAGTTTATCAACGAGTAGAATTCCTCCTCTGCAATACCACGATATTTCTCTTACTTGCGATCATATCAAATCATGCATATAGCAAGAACTAAAGCAAGGATATGGTAATTAACACTCCAGAAGTGACGGGGTCAGAACACAGCTAACCTCTCTCCGCCAAGAGCTTATCTATCTTTACATGGATTCCAGGAACAAGAACAAGTTTGATCCCAAAGCTATGAAGAAGTGATATATCCCGTATGTCAAAAAATACAATAGAGACAAGATAGAATTGTCAATCTCTTCATTTCATAAACTATTTTTTAAGTACATTAGGAAGGTTGATGCCTCACGATCCCCTCCGCCTCCCCTCCCCTCTGCCTCCCCTCCCACCACCGCCGGATCCCGGCTGGGCAAAGCCCATGCGGGGGGATGATGGCAGTGGCGGGGCGTCCATCCGGCGCGGCTTGTAGGTGTGGTTGTGACGGTGGATCTTGAGCGGGCGCCTCGAGACAACGTGTATGTGGCCATGGCGCGAGTCACAAAGCGATGTGACCTCCTCTACCTTTGGTTATCTTCATTGTTGATCCAAAGGGATCTGGTCGGTCGGTGTTGCCTCGCGGTGGCTTCCCAGCGGAGGGTAAAGTGGAGGTGGAGCGGTGGCCTGGCTGTTGAAGTGGGTGAGGATGCCACCATCGTCGGCGGCGCCCGTGGGTGTGATTTCCTCGTTGGAGGCGATGGTGGGGGCATCCCTTGCTCCATTCTTTCTGGAGGAAACCTCATATCTGGAGGAGGCTACCATTGATGGAGTCGCCCGTGGGCGTCGTAGCCCTTGTTGGAGGCGTTAAGGGGCCTCCTGGATCGGATGATGGCGACGTCTTCGCTGTCACCCCCATGGGGGCATCATCTTTGGAGACATCCATCGGCTGGACGGACATGTGGACGCCTTGGTGGTTGGGCGTCGGTAGGTGGTGGAGCGGTGCTTCATCCTACACATGGACGGCGGGGGATCTCGGCGGCATGGCGCAGTGGAGACTCGACATCCGATGGGTGGCGATGGACTCGTGCAGGAGGACGACGTTGTTTGGCGTCGTGGTGGCGTTGATGGCAGAGAGGCCTGGCAAGGTCGATGCATTAGTATCTGATCTGAGGATGGATTGATGGATGAAGGAGGTGATGGCCCTTGCAGTGTGCGCATGTGGTGCCCACTAAAAGTGCGTCGGACCGGTGTGTAACCCACTCCAGGTATGCTTGGAGGGGCATCCGGCATTACATGTTAGGTACTGGTGAGATGTCTGCTTGGTATTAGGCTCGGACATTCGGCGATCGGCACCCTTCATCACGGGGATAGGAGTAACGACATGTGTTGCCAAGATGGTGGCTTCAGACTTACTGATGCATTACCTTGTCAAGGCTTTGTGAATAATTAATACAATGGCTGCATACATCACCCAAATGCAGAGGCCGGGGTACATCCTCCTTTTCATAAAAGGTACATTAGGAAGGTAGTACCTCTGCCACATAACTTTGTGAACGTTTATTAGTATATTATAATTCATTTATTTTATTTCACTCTAAAAGTTAGCGATTTATTGATTTGTCATCCAAATCTTTCCCTCCAGTGTCATTCGGGCATAATAATAATAAATCTTTGTAGGGTTCTTACAACATTAATCAGGGCGCATTTCATAAACAACCTCTTCTTCAAAATCCCTGATCCAAGTCCTCGAAAAATCACCTATGCATCTTATTTCAAGATGGTGTAAAACGTACAACTGGATTACCACTACCGTGCACTTAACCTTAAGCAAAGAGAAGCAGGATCCTTTTGATCCAGAGCGATATATGCCTGCAGGATGCCGTCGAGGTTCGGCCTGAAGATGAGGACGATAAACGTGGTCCCTTTCTAGCCGCGAATGTAGAGTCACGCCTCTCGGAACCACCCCACGAACCTCCTAGCACCTTCCTCCGCCTCTATTAACCTCGTCCCTCCACACCTCAACAGTGACGGATCTAGAATTTGACCAACATGGAGGCAACATTACAAAGGGTAATATTTTTTTGTCAAAACACATTCCAAATAGTTAATAAAGTACTGAATATACATATGAATGCACTAGTAAAAAATATTCTACAAATTGTATATGGGGGCCATGGCCCCCACCACCCCACCCCTAGATCCGCCACTGCACCTCAAGCTTGCTGCTGGGCACCAGTGCGCGTGAACGCAATGACGCATCCTCACGCTACCAGAAGACCGGGGCCGCACTGATCCCACCTCGGCTGCCAGCGTCGACAAGCCCACGCTGACGAAGAATGCCGCCATGAGCTCGTGATCGGACGGAGGCGTGGTGAGTGTCAGTGTTTATTGTTACTGGAATGTGAGCGTGGCAGAAGTAGAAAGCCGGATCGTGAATGGTACGCAGAGCGCAACGGGGTTCCGTCCAGTTTTCGTTGGCGCTCGGAGGGATCTGGAGAGACTAGGGGAGGATCCCTGGGCCGGGGCTTAGCGCTTTGATCAGTGAAAGTACGCAACAAGAAATCATGGTTTGAACAATTATGTATCACAACAAATTAATTTGGAGGACAACAAATGCAAAAGTCTTCAACTCACAGGACTGAGCGACCAGCCGGGAGGCTCTTCAAGGTGAGGGATTACTGCAAGACCATAACTATTCTCTTTGCTTGCATGTTATATCACCATATATATGTATGATCTCTCTTTCAGATTTTCTTTCTTCCTAACAGCACTCTAATATAATGATATCCTATCTACTGAAACCATTTGTTTCTCTACAAACAAACTGGTCACATGAATGCTTTAACTCTCCATAACCTGCACGCATCAAACGACAAAACGCCAAGTCCGAATCATCAAACCAGGCTGCTTATTGATAGGAGGAGCATCAATGCATGTGACCAAATTTTCCTCAATTTGACAAACGGAAAAATGTTTATAGGAAAATTATTTAATTTGTTTTGGCAAAAGGTTAGACATGTATTAGAATTTTTTTTGTTGACATATGCAAAAATAATGTAGAATAATAACCAAAAGAACAAAGAAATCTTTAAAAAATGAAATAAACAAAAGAAAAAATAAATGAGAAAAATAAACAAATGCAAAAACAATAACAGAAGAAGAAACCAGAAAATGATAAAAAGAATAAGAAACCCGAAAAAAACAAAGAAAAAAGATGGAAAAGAAAAGAAAAAAAGAAAAAAAATGGAAAAATATTGGGGGAAACAGTGGAAAACAGAATCATTGCCCTGATGGTAGGCTGCACTAGCTATGAGCCATTATAACCTTGTCGAAATCCTAGGAACTCCCTTTTCTCTCCTTTTCTTTTCTTTTAAGCATACACACTAGCGGGCCGGTCCAGTTGAGCTATTCCCTTCAGCGGGAGTAGCTTCCATTCGGCTTAAGGCGAGGGGCGCTGCTGGGGGAGGTCCAGAGTCCGGTCCGTTCCAGCCAAGCCATTCGGGCTCTCACACTGAATTTTGTGTGATCTGCTAGTAAGCCAACTATAGCCCCTAGACTGAATCAATGGAGAAAACCACTGGAAGGTCAGCTTATTCTCAATGTGGATGCTTCTTTTTCAAAGGAAGACAACTCGGGGCCTACGGTGCGATTATTAGAGATAGTAGTGGGATGTTCATGGGTGCGGCAACGGCAAAATTAGAGCATGTTGTTGACGTGGTTTCAGCCGAAGCGAATGCTCTTGTTGAAGGCCTTAAACTTGCCAGCAGGGTTGGAGCTAACTCTATCTTGATACAATCAGACAGTGTGATCATTGCAGAAGCCCTTCAGCAAAATACTGGACACTCAATGGTTACGGCTCCAATACTGAAAATTTGTTGAGCCTTGTTACGTGATTTCGGAAAGGTCTTATTAAAGCGTTGCAATCGTGAATCTAATATGGCTGCCCATGCGCTAGCTCAAAATGGACGTGATGATCCGCCAACTTTGTGGTTGGACTCACCTCCGAATTTTATTTCCAGTCTTTTAGCGAATGATGTAACATTGTTTAAATTAATAAAGCTAGCCATAAAGGCCTTTCCTTAAAAAAAAGGCGAGAGGCGCTGATATTTCTCGCGTTCAGCGAGCAGGGCGCTACGCTCGTGTCGGGGGGTAGCCCCAGACGGCAGGCCCAGCAGCGCGGGAGCCACAACCTGTTTTTTTTCTATTTTCTGTTCTCATTTTTTGCATCATTTTTGTATATATATATATATATATATATATATATATATATATATATATATATAACACTGTTCATAATCACATATAGAAAATGTTGAATAAGTATTAAAAAATGTTGGACATGTATTAAAAATGTTGAACAAATATTTGAAAAATGTTGAACATGTAACAAAAAATGTTAAAAGAGTATACGGAGAATGTAAAACAAGTATATTACAAATGTTGAACAAGTATTGGAAAATGTTGAACAAGAATTTTAAAATGATGAGCAAGTATTTGAAAATATTGAATAAGTATAAAAAATGTTAAACGGGTATTTAAAAAATGTTGAACGGGTATATGAAAAATGTCGAACAAGTATTTAAAAAATGTTGAATAAGTATTAAAAAATGATAAATAACTATTAAAATATTGAAGAAGTATTTAAAAAATGTTGAATACGCGGCCGGACAATGTTGAACGTGTATACAAAAATTGTCGATCACTTGAAAAAGGAAAATCAAATAAAAGATGAAGAAAAAAAGAAATCAAAAAGGAGAAAAAAGAGAACAAAGAATGTAGAATGAAAAAAAAAATATTAACAAAAAAGGAAGCAGGAGAAAAAAACAAACAAAAAAGGAAAGAAAATTAATAAAATTAAATAAAAATAAAACCTCCCGTATTTTACGTCAAGTGGAATGTGACTCTCATATGCAACACGAAGCCAATTGTGACGCAATAGCAAGCAGCTCTATGCACGATCGAAACGCCCCAGGTTCGAATCCCCTAGTCTCCGCGTTAAGGCGAGATATAGGTCCCGAGAAAACCCTATTCGCGGCTCTCTGCGGTGAATTATCGGGGTTTCTCACAAGGGCATATATGCGAGCGAGAAGATCTGGGCCGGCCCACTTACAGCTTCAGACAGTGCGGCCGATGGTTTTCGGAACCTCCTAAAAGGAAGGTTCCCTTTCGGAACCTTCCTTTTAGAATTAAAAAATGGTTCACTTTTCAAAAAGAGTTTGGAATAGTAAAAAAGCGACATTTAAAAACTGTGTGCAGTTTTCGAAAAAATGTATTACAAATGTTTTCCAAATGTCCATGACTACTATGTGTTCCTATTGCGTTTGGCGCCTTTACTTTCAGTAGTTGATGTCTGATGTATTTGTTATCCGCTCGTGGTTTGGAGTCTGCGTGGTGCGAGTTCACATGATCGAATCCCACCTCTCTCGTTGTTATTTTTTTTGTCACACGGCAGGAAACAACAAGCGGCATGTAGGTGGGCCGGTCCAGGCCGAGGACGGCCCGCGCGAAACCCTGCCATTCTGTCGCAGAATGCGGCAGATAGGAGGCCCCTAGGTCACGGGGTTGTAACAACAATGCCTACATACAACCATAGCATAATGGGCCAGCCCAGTCAGGGACCAATGTGCGTCAACCCTGCTATTTGAGGCAAAGTAGCATCAAATAGGATGTTCCCTATTACATCGCCTATAGCAATCCGTTCCCGTCGCATCGCCCGCAGCGCGGCTCACACATCTGCCACGAGCCAACCTAAACAGTCATGTTTTTTTGGTATTTTATCAATTTAGGAATTTCCTAAAATATATTTTGGTAGAAAAGTTTTACTTCAAAAAATTGTAAAAAATGTTTTAAGTGTATTTAAAAAATTAACCACCGTTATTCTAGAAAAATAAAACACCCATGATGTGTTAAAAAATTATAATGTATTTGTAAAATATTCATCTTATTAAAAAAGTGTTCATATTTTTTGTAAAATTATATTTTTGTAAAATTTTATGAGTATTTGTACAAAAAATAAACTTGCTTTAAAATGTGCACAACATTTAATAATTATTCACATATTTATAAATAAAATAAAGGTTTTAGAAATATGTTCAAAAAGGAAAATATAAAGAAATAAATAATTTAGAAAAGAAAAAACTAACAAATAGAATGAAACAAAACATATAATGAAAACAGAAAAGGAAAAATGAGAAAGAAAAATGAGAAAAAAATTGGAAACTGGTTAAAAAGAAGGCTGAAACTATTGTGTAAGAAAACAAGATAAAAAACACACATTATATTTTTTTGTGAATACGGAAACGATTTGTGCATCATTTCATTAATAGAGAGGGGGGAGTGAGAGAATTCAAAGGCCGCCCAAGAAGTGCGTACACATCAACCTGCCGTGCAAATGGACAGGGTAGAGGAGCCAAAATGGTCATTCAAGCTACACCCTGTGTCTACGTCTCAGGAAGGATGGCATCCAAGCCGCTGGCCGCGCTGCATGCCTTGTGTTGAAGACGCAACCGTTGCAGGCCTTACAGATCCACGAAACCGTGAGAATGACCAGGGTGGATAGGCCCTTGCACCATCCAGAGGGTGTCGCGTTGATAGTCGGTCGATGCTCACCAATCAAGGAAGCAATTGCCGGCGTCGGCAAGTCGGGTGGTCGATGCGCACCACGATAGCATGTCCTGCCACACTTGTCGAGAGAACGGGTAGCTGGCGAGCAAGTGAGTCATGTCCGAAAGTCTTGGTCGTAGAGCACGCAGCGCAAAACATACATTATGAGGAGCCTTACTTGCTTGGGCTTAGACTTCTTTGTTCTTTTGTCTTCTCCTTCGACTTATTCTTGTATGTGGTCTTCCTTCTTTGACTTGTTGATCATGAAGGTTTGCTTGGACTTTCGTCCACCTACACGTCCGGACGTCTATTTTTCCGCCAAATGCTTTAGCATTTGAACTAGCTTTCGTCAAATGAAGCAAGTAGTTAGCACGAACTAGTAGCCTGCTTTAAGCATTTTAACTACCTTCTGCCAAATAAACTAGTAGCCAGCCCGCTTGTCCGGCCAAATGAGCATTTGAAGAAAAAATGAAGAGAAAAAATTTATGAAAGAAAGTGATTTATGGCTTCCGCCAAATGCGCAACATGCTATCCGCCAAACATTAAACATGCTAATCCTTCCATCAAATCGCATCAGCGGTCTTCCGCCATTCAGATGAAGAGGAGAGGGTACGTGGTGGCTTTTTACTCGTCATGCGAATGTCTAGACTCCCCAAAGCCCCCGCTTTGGTTGTCTCCGGCTTGCGGAAAAACTGACTTCCACATGTGTCGGTGGACCGGTGCGGGACTGTTCGCATACGAACACATCACCGCACCCTCGGCGTCGAGCGCGATATGCAAGACACGTCACCGAAGGAGGCTCACCGGAAGCGCAATACGCAAGACAATCCGGCGGGCGCTTTTGAAGACCTGAAACCCCACGCGACTGGGAGAGACCCCGTCTGGACGCACGGTGGTGATGGGCTGCCCTAGGTCGGTTCGACTGCCCCTATGACTTCGTAGGTCGAAGCTCTCCAAAACGAAGAACACCTACGAACGAGAAGCAGAAAACTAGGATAAGAGATAAAAGTTTGTAGATGGTTTTTACGATTGTGTGTTGTATTTTCAATCAGCCGTCATCCCTCATATATATATATATATAAGAGGCGGATAGACTTACCGTGCAAGAAAAGGATAAAATTCACGTTCAAAACCCTAGTTTGGGTCCAACTCGGAATCCGAACTTCCCAAAATTGTTCGGTTTATAACTTGGCTGCACCTTGCGGGTCACTTTTGAGGCAATAAACGATCTCCGATGAAAATGCGCCCAAAAGCACATTTACTTATTTCGACGAGGCGAACAACTTTCATGTTGAACGTTTTTCGATTAGAGGCCATCTTCAGGGCCAAATTGCTCGCACAAAAAAGGTAATTGTTCACTCAGCTCGTCAGACATACTCACATGTGTGTCTGGTCACGGGCGTCATATTTTGCTTACTGCAGGGTCGCGCTGTACGGGCTTTAACTTTTGCATACGACCTTGGATTGAGACGATTTTTATACCAAATTCATAGTTTCGACGAGGGGAAGACAATTCGTGAAGATCAGTTTTCAATATGAGGTCGTCTTGGGGGCGTAATCAGCCGAACAGTGTTCTAGATACAAAATCTTGGTACTTTGAATACAACTTCGGTCTTAGAGATGAGATCGGATGGCTATGGCCCAAATACCAAAGCTTCTCCTTTTGACGATACAGAACTTTCTCACTTTGAACACTTTTCCATTTGAGATTTTCATAATTATGTTTTTTGACCATGCCAAAATCTGGTGTCAACACATGCCCCCTGTTTTTCGGTAAAATTTGCATACCGAAAAATAATTTGCAATGTATTTGTTCTAAGGAAGATGTCAACACTCCATCGGCCATTTATATTTCTCAGGGTGATAATTATATATCGGCCATGATTTATGCAAAGGGCGATAGTTATTTATCGACCATGTCTTTCTAAGGACGATAGTTATATATCGACCGTTGCCTATCTAGACTTCTTGCCACACACTTGGGTGATATTTCTTTAAATATTTGCCATTGAGAGCTCGAGGTAACAATGTCCCTTGTACGGATTCCACTAAATATTAGTTTTCAGGAACTAATCTTGTAATCTTAAAATGATCTTCCCAACTTGGAGACCACTCCCTGAATTTTCTATCTTTCGAACCAATTCGTGGAATCACCTTCCATATGAGATCACCAACTTGAAAATTCTTCAACCTGACATTCTTATTGTAAGCTCTTGCCACCCTTAACTTATCTCTCTCTATGGCCTTCAAAGCAGCCAAATGTTTATCGGCGACTTCATCAATATTGTCCATCAACAAGTTATAAAAAGTCCACCGCCGATAAATTATTTGTTGGCTATTCTCAAAGCATTCAAATTCATTTCCACTGCTAAAACAACCACTTGACCATATACGAGCTCATATGGAGTTACCTTCGAAGCACCATGCCTTGAGATTCTGTGTGCCCACAAAGCTTTGGACAGTACCTCATACCATCTCCTTGGATTATTCTCAATCTTCTTCTTGATGAGCTCGATTAATATTTTATTGCTAGACTCAGCTTTTTTCCATTGGCTTGGGCATAATATGGAGAGGAATTGAGAAACTTTATCTTATATGATTCGGCAAATTCTCTAACTTGGTGTGACATAAAGGATGAACCTTGATCCGTAGTTAATGTTTGAGGAATGCCGAATCTATGAATAGTGTGCTCAGTTATGAATTGAATTACCTCTGTATGGGTCATATTTTTGGGTGGTATTGCTTCATACCATTTAGTGAAATAATCAGTTGCCACCAACACGAATCGATGCCTCTTTGAAGAAGAAGAAGGATGAATCTCTCTAATAAAATCTAATCCCCAACCTCTAAAAGGCCATGGCTTGATAATACGATGTAACATAGCAGCGGGAGCCAACTGAATATCACCAAACTTTGGACAAGCTTGTAAGTGCATCTAGTGCCACCCCTAGTTGGTTTTGGAGTATTGTCGACAAACTTGGTTGAGGGACTAATGTGTTTGTGAGAATTGCTGGATAACATAGGTGGCAGTCCCTTATTGATTCGGTTTACCTACCAGAGATGACCCCTAAAAATGTGTGAAGACATTCAAGACAATGGTGGTTCGTGAAGACATTCATGATGAAGATTATGACATGTGAAGACATTCACTTGAAGACTATGGAGTGCGAAGGCATAGTTTTTTCGTAGTTTCCTTTTCTTCTTTGTTGAGTCATAGGAACCACCGTACTGTTAAGTGGAGTCCAAGTGAACAAAGTCAGAGTGACTGGCGTGATGCTCAACCTAAATCCTATGTCTTCGAGCGAAGTCAATGAGAGCAAATCTTATCCAGAGCTAGATGAGTCAGCTTTGCTTGTAGCCCAAGTAAAGGTGCCGCGTGTGTTTGAAATCCGACCGTTGGACACATGTCGGTTCCTTAGTGACCCAGGGTCATTTCGGACATATCAGGTCGGGTTGCCTCCTAGCTATAAATAGCCCACCCCTACACCATAAATTGGTGGCTGCTCAGAGTTAGTACACGGCTTTTGTCATTTGAGAGCAACCCACCTCCGAAGCATTTGAGAGAGAGATCCTTGCAAGGACAAAGCCCAAAACACCCAGAGCCAAAGAGTGTTAGGCATCACTGAAGTCTTTCTGTCCGCGTGACCTGAAGACTTTTTACACTTGAGGACTGTGTATCCTCCAGCCAATTAGGCGTCACATTCTGAGCATCCAAGAGTCATTGTGGATTGCCGGTGAACGAAGTCTGTGAAGGTTTGCAAGTCTACCTTGAAGACTTACCAGAGTGATTGGGCGGGGGCTGGGTGTCCTTAGCTCAAGGGTAATAAGGTGAAGACGCGGTCATATGAGTTAAATCTCAGCCTCCCTAACCAGACGTATAGCTGTCACAACAACTAGAAATGGTCTACCAAATCCTTGTCTTCACCAAGCAATTGGTTATATTCCCCCACTTCCCTTTACTTTATAGTTTGTCTTCGTGAAGTCATTGCTTACTTGTCTGATTTGTTTGACTTCACTGAGTGAAGACTATTTCATGTTTGTCTTCATACTGTCTTCCATCCTGATCCATACTACCTAGCTGCTGATAGTCTTCGTGATTTCACTACATTGCTTACTTGACTATGGCTTGTCTACTGTAGTCTATCTCCCACTGAATATCAATAGGTTCATTTCTACTGTTTGTCTTCAAAGACCCCATGTTTTGAAGACTTCCATAAAAATTGCCTATTCACCCCCCTCTAGTCGATAACTAGCACTTTCAAAGCTTCACATCCTTTATAATACCGAAAGCAATCATTAATCATCGTCGGCGAATAAAATCCAGCACGGCGTAATAACCATTTCATCTTGGGAGCCGATTGATGAGTGCCACAAAGACCTTCATGGGCCTCTCCCATAGCAACTCTCGCTTGGTCCTCGTCCAAACACTTTAAAAGAACATCACTCAACTGTTCGACGATAGAGATCATCATCTCTCATTGTGTATCTGAATGACATACGCCGAACAGTCCTGTCCACCCTTTTACTAGGATCACTCAAATAATCAATAATGGGTTCCTCTAGTCTTGATCTTCTCCTCCACTAACTGCACTGTAGGGTACGGCTCCGAAGGCTACTGAGTGGATTATGGATAGTGGATGCACTAGCCACATGACTGGTGATCGAAGTCTTCTTATGGATTCAACCCTACAACCATCTGACAAAAGTCACGTCACATTTGCTGACACTGGTAAAAGCAAGGTATTGGGCCTAGGTAGAGTTGCAATCTCAAAGGATCAGCACATGGATAAAGTGATGCTTGTTGAATCCCTTGGTTTCAACTTAATGTCTGTCTCAATGCTTTGTGATCTGAACATGATTGTGATATTTGGAAAATATCGTTGCCTTGTGCTTATGGAATCTGACAAATCTCTAGTCTTCTAAGGGTATAGAAAAGACAATCTGTATATGGTAGATTTCTTCGCAGGACCACAGCTTGCCGTATGTCTTCTAGCAAAAGCTTCAGAGTGCTAGTTTTGGCGTCGGAGGCTAGGACATGCGGGCATGAGGAACTTGCACACTCTCGCGAAGAAGAAGCATGTCATTGGCATCGAGGGCGTCAAGTTCAAGAAGGATCATCTATGTGGTGCCTATGAAGCCAGAAAGATGACCAGGGCCAAGCATCCCTCAAAGACAATCATGAAAACAACATGCCCCTTCGAGCTTATTCACATGGACTTATTGGTCCCTACTCACTACTCTACCCTTACTACCACTGCATGCCTCTATGGTTTCGTCATTGTTGATGATTACTCAAGATATACATGGGTGCACATAATTCTCAACAAGACTGAAGTGCAGGATGTCTTCAGACGATTTGCCAATCGTGCCATGACCAACTATGTCATCAAGATCAAGAACATCAAAAGTAACAATGGCACAGAATTCAAGAACACCGGTCTCGACACTTATCTTGATACATTGGGCATCACATATGAGTTCTCTACTCCATACACACCTCAGCAAAATGGCATCGTGGAGTGCAAGAACAGAACAGTGCTTGATGAGTACAAGACTCCAAGAAAATACTGGCCTGAAGCCATTGATACGGCATGCCACATCATCAATCGTGTTTATCTTCACAAGTTCCTAAAGAAGACATCATATGAGCTCCTGACTGGTAAGAAGCCCAATGTCAGTTATTTCAGTCTTTGGTGCTAGGTGCTGGATCAAGGATCCGCATCACACTTCAAAATTCACACCGAAAGCACATGAAAGTTTTATGCTTGGCTACAGAAAGGATTCGCACTCCTACAGTCTTCAACCTCTTTCACTACAAAGTGGTTGAGACTGTGGATGTGAGGTTTGATGAGACTAATGGATCGCAAAGAGAGCACCTGCCAAATGTGCTAGATGAAGCTACACCAAGTAAATATATCAAGCTTATGGGTACTGGAGAAATCATACCTTCAAAGGAACAGGCTGAAGAGGAGATCATAATTTCTGCACCTAATCGACATGAAGACACTGATCAGCCTGAAGCCAATGCTGAAGATGAAGACAATGATCAGCAAGGGGAAAATCTTCATCCAGTTCATCCTCGCATTGCAAATGAAGTCCAAATTGAGAAGATAATTGATAGCATCAATGCACCTGGTCCACTCACTCGTTCAAGAGCAACACAGCTAGCAAATTTCTGTGGGCACTTTGCATTTGTCTCTATATCTGAACCCAAGCAAGTTGACGAAGCCTTCATGGAACCTAAATGGATTCAAGCTATGCAAGAAGAGCTTCAATAGTTTGATCTGAACAATGTATGGGAGCTAGTAAAGCATCATGATCCTCGCAAGCACAATATCATCGGCACCAAATGGATCTATCGCAACAAACAAGATGAGCATGCTCAAGTTGTTGGAAACAAGCCTCATCTCGTCGCTCAAGGCTACACATAAGTTGAAGGGATTGACTTTGATGAAACTTATGCTCCTGTGGCTAGGATTGAAGCCATTCGCATACTTCTAGCCTATGCTAACCACAACAACATTCTTCAATACCAAATGGATGTAAAGAGTGCCTTCCTCAACGACAAAATTGAAGAAGTGTATGTTGCACAACCACCTGGCTTTGAAGACCCAAAGCATCCTGATATGGTATACAAGCTCAACAAGGCACCGTATGGCCTCAAGCAAGCCCCTCACACTTGGTATGACACACTCAAAGACTTCCTGAAGAGCAAAGGCTTCAAACCTGGTTCCCTAGATCCCACTCTCTTCACGAAGACATATGATGGTGAATTGTTTGTATGCCAAATCTATGTGGATGACATTATCTTCGGCTGCACTGACAAGAGATACAGTGATGAATTTGGGCATATGATGCAAGAGCAATATCAGATGTCCATGATGGGTGAGCTGAAATTCTTCCTTGGTCTTCAAATCCGTCAGCAAAGAAATAGCATCTTCATATCACAAAAAATACCTCAAAGATTGCCTGAAGAAGTTTGGAATGCAAGACTGCAAAGGGTACATGATGCCAATGCCAACAAAAGGCCAATTGGTCCCCGACGATAATGGTAAAGAGTTCGATCAAAAGGTATACCACTCCATGATTGGTTCTTTACTCTACTTATGTGCATCTAGGCCTGGTATAATGCTAGCGTTTGCATGTGTGCCAAATTCTAGGCAGCACCAAAGGAATCACATCACTTAGCTGTGAAGCGAATTCTTCGATATTTGGCTTACACCCCAACACTAGGATTATGGTATCCAAAGGGCTCAGAGTTTGATCTTGTTGGATTCTCATATGCTGATTATGCTGGTGACAAGGTTGATCGCAAGTCCACGTCAAGCACATGTCACTTTCTTGGATGATCTCTTGTCTGTTGGTCTTCAAAGAAGCAGAACTGTGTATCACTCTCCACTGCTGAATCTGAATACATTGCTGCTGGATCTTGCTGTGCTCAGCTTCTATGGATGAAGAAAACTCTCAAGGACTATGGCATCCACCTGAAGCATGTGTCACTCTACCACGACAATGAAAGTTCCATCAAGATTGCCAACAACCCAGTTCAGCACTCGAAGACAAAGCACATTCAAATCCATCATCACTTTCTCAGAGATCATGTCATGAAGGAAGACATTGATATCATTCACGTCAACACTGAAGAGCAATTGGCAGATATCTTCACAAAGCCCTTGGATGAGAAAAGGTTTTGCAAGCTGCGGTGTGAGCTAAATATCTTAGAATCCTCGAACGTCCTGTTGTGCGCCGTTGATGACTTAGATGTACAACACACGAAGTAATGTATATATTCAATTAATGAAGACTTACCCTCTAAGTGTGAATACATTAACGCGGAATTTTACTTCGGAGCACCATGATAATTGTGCACCGTGTCTGGGTCTAATACTTCCTATACGGTGGGTAACGGCACCACCAAACTTTCTCGAAGATTTTCATTTGGCATCATGATTGCATTATCTTCATATTTGGTTTGTCTTCAACATTGATTTGTCCTCAAGGTTTATCTTTGCAATGTTGATTTGGTCTTTTCTGATATATATATGTGTGTGTGTGTGTGTGTGTGTGTGTGTGTGTTCTGTCCTCTATAACATTCACTTATAGCTATGTCTTCAAACTTGTCATTTTCTGAACTAAGTGAATGTGATGAGACCCTAACCCCTTCTGTGCTTCTTCCTCAAATAATGTCTATCTAGTCATATGCATTCTGTTGAAACATGTCAAATGTCTTCACTGCGTCCTTGTCAGCTCAAGATACAGAGACACACATTTAAACTCGCTTTCAATGCTATATCTCTTTTGCCTGAATACCAGAGAAGCCGGAACGACCACCCGACAAACCAGGCGCGCGTGGGAACGTGGAACAACTCTCAATAAGTTGCATGCATGCCACGTGTCCATCAGATGTGAACCGCCAGGGGCACCTGCGTAATTGTGCTGTGCAGCCCTTCACCTTATAAATACTCACCCGTTCGGTCATTATCTCCTCTTCCACCTCGCCATCTTGCTCAAACCCTAGCGCCACCGCTAGCTCGCGTCGACGCCAAAGACAAAGTGCTTAGCTACCGCGACCTCTTCGACGCCGTCCTCATGCCGGCCGTGGACCTCGTCTTCTCCACCGCCTCCATAGGTGTCTTCCGCCACCAAGTTAGGGCGCGGGAGATTGGACTGCTCGGCATCCTTTCTGCCTCGTCTAGCAATTCTTCCGTGGTAAATAGATCTCACTTTTTATAGCTTTTTTGATCTATCAAATCCATCCACTTCAACCAAAAGTGGTTTCTACACTTCCAAATCTAGATCTTTCTCTTTCTGAATCTCATATCCTACAAAGTATGTTCACTTATGCTTCATAACTAGTTAGATTCCTCGCTTGTACTTATTCATGGATTCGTACAAATCTGGAACCAACTCACTTCAAATAAGTGAATGTCTTCGCACTATGAGGTCAATGTCTTCAAATTGATTTATCTTCAAAATCTTCTGAGAATGCATATGACCTCTTCCCCTTCCCTCACATCTCTAATGTTGTCACAGGTACATGTCTGTGGGAGAATCCCTTGGTTCTCATAGTTTACATTCATTTGCAGAATTCTTACAGCATCATATTGACTCCCCTGAAGCCAGTTCTTGTTTAACAAGTAGACAGAAGCCTTTCACTATCTTGAAGCCTCTCCATTTGAATATTATGGCTACTGAGAAATCTGCAAGGAATGGTGTGGCAGGCAGCACTGTGGAAATACTGCTCTGGATCTGCCTCCGGATCTCTATGAACTTTATAAGTCTGATCCCGAGGAGAGCTACAATCAGCGCAAGACCAGAATACAGTGGATCCGAAGATATTGGGTTGAACAATGGTTCAAGTATAACTTCTTCACTCCTGAATATGCTGAAAAGAATGCTATCAAGCGCCCATGGGGCGATATCCTTTAGAAGAATCTGCAACCCAAGTCGAAGCCTGAAGCTATTGCCCAAGGCTTCTATCCATGCATGGTCCATGGACCTCAGCCAGAGAATGCCGACCCATCATGTCTTCTATGGTGTTGTGACGACAATCTCTTCAAGCGCAACTTTTAGTTCGCAGAGGATTCGGCTGCTGTCGGTGTCAAAACCGGCGGATCTCGGGTAGGGGGTCTCGAACTGTGCATCTAAGGTTGATGGTAACAGGAGGTGGGGGACATGATGTTTACCCAGGTTCGGGCCCTCTCTATGGAGGTAATACCCTACTTCCTGCTTGATTGATCTTGATGAATATGAGTATTACAAGAGTTGATCTACCACGAGATCGTAATGGCCGAAACCCTAGAAGTCTAGCCTATGATTATGATTGTAGTTGCCTCTACGGACTAAACCCTCCAGTTTATATAGACACAGGAGGGGGATAGGGTTACACAAAGTCGGTTACAGAGAAAGGAATCTACATATCCAAATTACCAAGCTTGCCATCCATGCAAAGGAGAGTCCCATCCGGACACGGGAAGAAGTCTTCTGTCTTGTATCTTCATAGCCCAACAGTCCGGCCCATGCTAATAGTCCGGCTGTTCGAGGACCCCTTAATCCAGGGCTCCCTCAGTAGCCCCTGAACCAGGCTTCAATGACGATGAGTCTGGTGCGCAGATTGTCTCCGGCATTGCAAGGCGGGTTCCTCCTTTGAATATCCCAAAATCGTCTCCGAACTAAAATAGTGTTCGGCTCTGCAAAACAAATTCCGCACACAACCATAGAGAGTATAATATTTTCACGAGTCCAATCCGCTGACAATTTTTGTAGCACGACATTACGTCATCGCCAGGCCATTACTTCAAATCATTGTCTAGCCTGCCACTCCACGTTTCAAGACGGTTTCATTGGCACATCTTGTCAAAGCAGAGATCGTGTCCCCTTATTACGGGATTTTCATCAACATGAGCGTGGGTAACCCAAATGTTCTTTTGGCATGATTCCTTGGGAATAGGCATTTTTAAGGCTGCGGAGTGCACTACTAGGAAAAGGGCTATAGATGGAAATGGCACTAATGGCGCACCAGACATGTGGTGCGCCATTAGTATATACTAATGGCGCACCACCTTCTGATGCGCCATTAGTGTTGAAACTACTAATGGCGCACCCTGCCTACGGTGCGCCATTAGTACCAAATTTTTTTTTGAACTAGTGCGCCTGTCCAAACATACTAATGGCGCACCGTGTGTGTGGTGCGCCATTACTAGTTAAACTAGTAATGGCGCACCATGCCACGGTGCGCCATTAGTAACCTTGGCCACCACTTCCACCGAATGCACACCCCCCCCCCCCCCCCGTGGATCGCCTTTTCAGTTTTAAAAAAATAAAAGAAAATGATAAAAATGTCAAAAAAAATAAAAGAAAATAAGTTTCCCATGTGATATGTGGCCTAGTTGTTGGGAAAATTTGCAAATATGAATTTTGACTTCATTTGCAAAATCTCGCGAGAATTTGTAAAAATGGGCATAACTTTTGCATACTAACTCGGATGAAAAAGTTTTTTATATGAAAAATCATCTACTCGAAAAGTTACATCCAAATTTAACTGGGGGAACCCCGTTAAACATTTTCAAAATCCTCAAAAACCTAACAGAAAAAAAGATACGGGGCTTTTAAGATCTAGAGAGGCAAAAAAAATCAAAAAAATTCAAACTTACTAATGGCGCACCTGCCCATGGTGCGCCATTAGTATCTTCCCGCCTTCAAAATTCAAAATAAGTCAAAAAAAAAAAATTACTAATGGCGCACCTGACCATGGTGCGCCATTAGTATCTTCCCGCCTTCAAAATTCAAAATAAATAAAAAAAATAAAAAAAGTTACTAATGGCGCACCTGACCATGGTGCGCCATTAGTATCTTCCCGCCTTCAAAATTCAAAATAAATCAAAAAAATAAATAAAAATTACTAATGGCGCACCTGCCCGCGGTGCGCCATTAGTATGCCGTATATATGGCTGGTCCTCTCCTCCTCTCTTCATTTCATCTTCCCTTCTCTCCTCCTCTACGGCGACCTCCTCCTACCTCCTCCCTCCTCCCTCCTCCCTCCTCCCCTCCCCTCCCCCCCCTCCCCTCCCCTCCCTCCCCTCCCCTCCCCTCATGGTTTCTTCTCCCTCCTCTCCGGCGACCTCCTCCTCCCTCCTCCCTCCTCCCTCCTCCCTCCTCCCCTCCCCTCCCCTCCCCTCCCCTCCCCTCCCCTCATGGTTTCTTCTCCCTCCTCTCCGGTGAGCTCCTCCTCCCTCCTCTCCCTCCTCCCTCCTCTCCGGTGAGGCAAAAAATCCCCTCCTCTCCGGTGAGCTCCTCCTCCCTCCTCTCCGGTGAGCTCCTCCTCCCTCCTCTCCCTCCTCCCTCCTCTCCGGTGAGGCAAAAAATCCCCTCCTCTCCGGTGAGCTCCTCCTCCCTCCTCTCCGGTGAGCTCCTCCTCCCTCCTCTCCGGTGAGCTCCTCCTCCCTCCTCTCCGGTGAGCTCCTCCTCCCTCCTCTCCGGTGAGCCCCTCCTCCTCCTCTCCGGCGAACTCCTCTCCGGCAAAAGACCATGGCAACAAGATCCAAAAACAACAGGAACAAAATTTGAGAATATTGTCGTGCCAAAAAACAAGCAAAAAAAACGAGCAAAAAATGGGCAAAAAATCACGATCCAGATCTAGATTCTAAATGACGCATCACTAATGGCGCATCACAGGAAAGTGCGCCATTAGTATGCCGCGGTTACTAATGGCGCATCTAGTTGTGGTGCGCCATTAGTATCCAAAGCACCTGGCCCCTGGGAGGCATACTAATGGCGCACCGTGGCCTATACTAATGGCGCACCAGTGGTGCGCCATTAGTATAGCAGATACTAATGGCGCACCACTGGTGCGCCATTAGTAAAAATTACTAATGGCGTGCTGTTAGTGGCGCACCACAGATGCGCCATTAATGGCCATAATAGGTGCGCCATTAGTAGAGGTTTTTCTAGTAGTGGTGGACGTTTTATATTTGTCGCCTTTATAAAGGGGCTAAGACATGTCCCTTCCCTTCCATGCCGATCCTTTCCTCCACCTCCCACCTCTCAAGTTCCAACACCCAAGGGTCAATCCAGTCGCTTCGAGCTTTCGACCATGTCCAGACCCAGCCTTCAAGGCCGGTGGATGGCCTCTTCTGTCATAGAGGATGATATCACGAAGCTCAGGGAGGCAAGATACTTGACTGTAGAAATCCTCCACAGGCTTCCTGCTCAAGGGCAGGTTATTCCTACTCCCAGATCCAATGAGAGGGTTGTGTTCATCTCTCACTTCCTCTGAGGGCTCATGTTTTATTAAAGGCTAGATTTTCATGATCTAGCTCCAGACTCCTTCCTTCACATCTCGGCGTTTATCATCACGTGCGAATCCTTCCTCCGTATTACCCCACACTTCGGCATATGGCTTAAGACATTTAATGTGAAATCAAAGGTAATCGATGGGAAACAAGCAGAGTGCGGAGGTGCTTCAATAAGCAAACTTACCAATTCTCTGTGGCCCAAGGGCTCCTTCGCAGAATCTTCTGATCTATGGTAACGAGAGTGGTTTTACATCACTAAACCCCGTGGTAAAAAGTGGGCAGCTACACCTGTGTTTCAATCTCGCCCTCCATTACAGCTTGCATCGTGGATTAACAAGGGGCTGGACTGGGGATCTATTGATGAAGTGCAGACTTGCAAAGTCGCATTCAGTGCCTCATTGAAAAGGACACCCGTCTTACCAATGTAATCCAAGTAATGCTAGTCCATCGAATCCTACCGTGTCAGCGACGTCCTTTTCGCATGTGGGAGTTCAATCCGGAAGGTCCACAGACCCTTCAACACTTCTCTGGCATGATTCTCAAAGGGATGTGGAAATTATTCTTTAGCGCATGAAAACAGTGGCCGGATACTACCGACGGTCTTGACTGCAATTATCCAGATACCTCGGTAAGCACTTAACTCCCGAACACAGTTTAGTCAAATTCCTCATAACAATGTGCTAATAAAACTCTACTCGGCCAGGGCAGGATAAAGAAGGCGGAGAGAATCAGGTGTTCGTCTCCACTTCCCGAAGACTCTGCTGATCCGGTGTTAACAAGGATGCTAGCTTCGGCACCATATCAAGTGCCGGCGGGGAAAGATAAGGAGGAGAGCAGGAGGGCCCAGAGTGGCCCCCATTCCAAAGGTGCGTTGGACAGCACGTCGGGGGAGATTAAACCTCCATCTTTTGAAGATGAAAGGGAAAGGGAAACTGACATCTCTTCTTCCCATGGGGAGAAGAGGATCGCTTCCGAAGACTTGAATACAAAGACTTCCAAGCGAGGGAAGATATCCCTATCAGGGGGCTCTAGTCTAGGAGGTGACGTTGACACACAGTATCT
Organism: Triticum aestivum; assembly: GCF_018294505.1. NCBI lineage: Eukaryota > Viridiplantae > Streptophyta > Magnoliopsida > Poales > Poaceae > Triticum > Triticum aestivum. The sequence goes on along the minus strand of NC_057801.1, from coordinate 510,000,113 downwards.
CCGTAAAGACAGGCCCTCAACTGAATCGTAAGTGAACAAGGGTGTTTTAAACATATCCCCTTCTTTCTTGGTTACCCGAGTAATATTTAAAATGTATGTTTGCAGTCCGGCATGCAACCTTCCTCAACAGTCCTCCTCCTCGGGGGATCTCCTTCCAGAGATGATGGAGAGTGAAACTCCTCCACAGATCTCCCTACCCGATAAGGTAGACGACGCCGAGGTGTTGTCCCAAAGGATCTCTCCCGGTCAACAAATGGCGCGAGGGACATCGAAGACCGTGCCGAAGATGACACTCCGTCCGCATAGGGTTCGGGGTATGTGGCCCCTACGGGGAACTATAACAAAGGCCCTGGACTATCCGTGTCAGGACCGCGACTCAGAGCCACACCGATCTAGCATGTAACACTTCATACACTTTGCGGCCTCACGCATAGTATTCCCACGGCTGTCGCCTTACCTTGCCCGGGACCGTTTGCGCCTTTTCGCACACGTATATGATAGTGTTGCTAGCATCCATATGACAAGGAGCCCGGGCTGACATGGCTAGTCGTGAACCCAAAGTGGCACTAACTTACAGGGACAGGCATACATGACCCAGCAACGAACGTGTCGGTCATCAGCGAGTGAATCCGGGCTGTAGCAACTGGGCTAGCAGGACTCTGGTAAACCGGGCTGTAGCAGGCTAACAGGACTCCGGTAGTCATCGCGTGACATTTCCCCGCAGAGACAGGCACAAGAACGAAGAAGGACACATGCCGGCCAGCCCAAGTGTTCTAGAGCAGTAGCAAGCTACCAAGGCTCAGTGGAAGCACTAGGAGACATTTCCCGATAAGAGAGGCTACCAAGGATAAACAACTAGATAGTCAAATCCCACACATACCAAGCATTTCAATATCATACACACAATATGCTCGATATGTGCAAATACAACATGGCATCACAACAGGACTCTACAACTCAAGTATTTTATTCAATAGGCTCCGAAGAGCGAGATATTACAAACATGGGTCTCATGACCCAACATTCAGAGCATACAAGTCAAAACACAAGCAGAAGCTTAACATGTCTGAGTACAGACATCTACAAATGAAAAAGGCTGAGAAGCCTGACTATCTACCAGATCCTGCCGAGGGCACAAGATTGTAGTTGAGGTAACAAGCTAAACTTCCAAGTCCATGCGAAACTACTAGCGAGACTAAAGTCTCTCTGCAAAAACATAATTAAGAAAATGTGAGTACAAATGTACCCAGCAAGATTTACATCAGAACTAACTACATATGTATCATTATCAACAAAGGGGTGGTGGAGTTTAACTGCAGCAAGCCAGCTTTGACTCGATGGCTATCCTGAACTACGACTGCAAGTAACTCTTTTGAGGTGGCACACACGAGTCCACATATTCACCATATCAATACACCACTATGGATCCGCTCCCGTCTCCCTACGAGAACACCATCCATAGCACTCACTCTTATCTTGCATATTTTAGAGTATCCACTTTCACTTGTCTATGAACTGTACAGGCAACCCAGAGGTCCTTTACCGTGGACGCGGCTATTCGAATAGATTATATTAACCCTGCAGGGGTGTACTTCTTCACACACGCTCTCACCACTTACCATCATTTACACGACATGTACTCGGCAACCTTCAAGCGGAATCCCAACGAGGGTGTCGGCCACGGCCTACCTAAACACTCAAGTCTCTAGTCCAGGTTTATCGCCTATTCAGGTTCCATCCGCAGGGAGTCCGGCCGAGGTTTCCACATACGGCCCCGAACGATGTGTACGGGCTTCCGCGACACCAAACGGGCGCCCGGCATACCCGGCCACGTGCCTACCGCATCACAGCCCACTCCTCGGGTTAGCGCTGCGCATGGCCTCCAGTATACTACAAACACCAGAAACTACTTGCAACTCCTGGATAGAGGACAAGGGTGGTTAAGAAGCCGAGAGGGTCAATTAAGGATCCCAATGAGTGGTAGTAGCTGTTCATGGATCACAAACACAGAACTCAGTTCCCAGGGATGGCTTCAATGAGACAACCCACCATGTACTCCTACATGGCCTCTCACCGCTACCTTTACCAAATCGTGTTCACACACTTAGCTCACACACAGTAGGACATGTTCATCACGGTTCCAATTCATCCCCGATGAATCATACATGACACAACTCTAAGCATAGCAGGCATGACAAACAAGCATGAATGAGTAGGCACATCAGAGCTCAAACAACTCCTACTCATGCTAGTGGGTTTCATCTATTTACTATGGCAATGACAGGTCATGCAGAGGAAAAGGGGTTCAACTACCGCAACAAGTAGCAGACGAATCGTTGTTGTCCTAATGCAGTAAAAGAGAGCAGGAGCGAGAGAGTGGGATTGTATCGGAATGAACAAGGGGTTTTTGCTTGCCTGGCACTTCTGAAGATGATATAGTTCTTCATCAGTGTCATCGAACTCGTCGCTGGAATATACGTCTACCGAGGGGAACAAACACCGGCAACAGAGAAAGAACACAATAAATGCAATGTAGCAATATGATGCATGATCATGACATGGCGATATGCTGTTGATTGAGCTAATGCAACTAGCAACGAGTTAAATGAAGTTGCTTTGAACTCAAGGTTCAAAATCAAACTCCATATGTGGCATTTTCAAATGCCATTTAACCAAATTGTCATATTCAGCAACCTTAAGTTAATCAAACATGCATGAAAATGCCAGAAACAGATTCTTCATATTTTTCTGATAATTTATCATATATAAATTATTTAATTTGGAGTTACGGTTGAATTTCTATGATTTTTTGAAGTTTTAACTATTTCCTGGAATTTTCTGAATTATTCTTAATCCAGAAAATAAATTACCGTGTCAGCCTAACCTCAGCGTGACGTCAGTAGGTCAACAGTGATGACCAGGTCAAACCTGACCAGTGGGGCCCACTGGTCAGTGACACACTGGGCAAACCCGGTCAAATCCAGCGTTGACTGGGTTTGACTAGCGGTGGGGCCCGTTGTCAGTGGCAGTGAGGTGGCTAAGGGTGTGTGGGGGGGTTAGTCCTAATGACCATGCCATGTCGGCTAACCGACGATTAAACGATGGCGACCACGGCTCGCGGTGGCGACGCTCAGGATCGAGCTGTAGGCCATGGTTTCGAGCGCGGTTTGGTCCTGTGAGACACTGGTGCTCGTCCCCATCCAACGGAGCCATCAGCTCGCGCTCGGGTGGACCATAGTGACGGAGGCAACAGCAAGCGTGGCGGCCGGAGCTCGGGCAAGCTCGGCAACGATGTTGCAGTGCACGGGGGAACTAGCTGACGGTGGTGTTGGGTTTCTGGGAACATGCTGAGCACGTAGCGGTGCTTGGACGCGACGGAAACAACCTCTGTCAACGGCGGCTTGAAGTCCGGCGGCGGTGAGCTCACGACTCCGGCGACTAGCGTGATAGAGGGAGGAAACGACGACATGCTATGGGGGGGAGAGCAGGAGCTCACAGCGCGTCGGGCGAGCGTCTCAACGACCTTGGGGAAGGCCTAATGGTGGCGAATCAAGCAGCGGGGATCGCCGGCACCGAGGTTGAAGAAGACATCTGAGACGATGACGCGGTGCTTCCCCGGTTTCTTGGCTCGGCCTGGACGAAGAGGACGACGATGCAGAGCTCGGGGACGCGGAGAGGGAGCGAGGGAGTGGCTGTGGCCGTGGTGGCAGCGGACGGCGGCGATGGCGCCCGGGTGGCTGCGCGCAAGAGAGAGACAGGGGAGAGGAAAGAGCATGGGGAGAGTGGGGAGAGATGCAAGGGGGTTCGTGGCGTCATCCAGAAGATCGTGGAGGCCAGGCAGGCAGGGAGGAGCTGGCGCGGCTCGCGTGCGCGCCGGGCACGCAACTGCTTCTCCTCCTGGCAAGAGGAAGAAGACAGTGCTGCCTGTGGTGGGCCGGGCTGGCTTTGCCCAGCTGGGCTGCTACAGTGGTGGGTTGGCTCGGCTGCTAGGTAAGTCCTTCCCTCTCTTTCTTTTTTTATTTCTGTTTTCTATTTCTTCTGTAACTTAAGGGCTTTAATTAAAATACTAAATAAATCCCAAAAATCATTAAACTGCTCATGACCACTGTTGGGAATATATCCTATAGTAAACATTTCAGTTTAAGATTATTTGAGCATTTAAAATATTTTATAGCATTTAAACGCCCAAATGCAAATACTATATGATTTAGTTCAGTGACCCTCTGTTGTCCTAGAAAAGTGCACACCATTTTTGTTAGAGGTTTAAGACCAAGCCAAAGATGATGAACATTTTAGAAGGGCATTTTGGATTCAGTGAAAATGATTTTATTTGGACCCTAGTTGAATTTCATTTGCTGCTAGGGTTTATCAGCCCCCATTTCAAATTTTCATAAAGTTTAGACATGATGCATGGAGGCTAATGCAAGAACAGGCAAGGCCTGAACTGGGGTTGTGACAACTCACCCCCACTAAACAAGAATCTCGTCCCGAGATTCAAGCGTAGGGTAAGATGAAGGAGGAACGAACTAACATAATCTTCACGATCCAGGTTGCACTTCATAAGGGCATTGATTCAATCACCATCTTTGTCTCGTCGTCTTGCTTTGAGAACTCCATCCAACATGACAACGAGAGGAAAAAATAAACTCTAGAAAGGATCGATCTTCTCGAAGATCGAACAACTCAGGATCAACTCACGGGGTAAGTCATAGCAACATCTCTTGAGCTGAGACACGAAGCACACATCAAGAGGGATGGAAAGAAACTGATAACAAAGGTTCAATTTGATAGGCAACAATTCCACGCTTAGATAATATGGTGCATGGGTTTCAAAGTAGCGAGGAGTTTAATTGCCATGACTCCATAACAGGGCATCTTAGAGGAAGTGGCTCATAGAATCATCCCTTAAGTGGCAAAAAGAATTACCTTTGATTCAAAGATCATTGAAGCTCTTTATACCAGCTTAGGGCAAATCATAATCGATCATTTGAAGGAGTCCAGATGAATGACATACCCGGACTAGTATGGATGATGTGGATTACCTTGAAGAAAACACAATGGATGGTTTTGCCTATCATCGGAGATGGATGGAACCCATGGTAGGACCAGTTGGAAATGATCCTGATCAGTAATAACTAAGAAGGGTAGTCCATGGTAGGGTGGCACAAAGGCGGTGCAAGCTGGGAACAAAATACAAATGCTGGGAATGATTCTAGTAATTGGGGAGAAACTCAACAATAGAGAGTGATTCCACTGTTGGAATGGTTATAGCATAACTGAGGAAGCTGGGAGCAATCCCAGTTAGTGCCGGTGATAACACCTAGTGCTTGCGTGTGCTCTCAAGAACTTGAGAATTTCCATATTCATCAAGGTTTTACCAATATCCGTGACAAGGATCCTGGCAACACAACATACTGCCATGATGAATGGTGATGGATGATGCAGATGCAAAGGAGGATAACACCTTCTTAGATTTCACCTTAGTGAGGCCAAGGGGTCAAAATCTAGATGATCGACCAAGAGACATTTAGCGCTCCACTTCTAATGTTCTCCTTGACGTGTTAGCGTATCCCATTCATAGATATGGTTTAATATCTAGAACATCAAGTAAAAGGTCGAACTTCGGGAACACTAAAATCCATAAGGGACAATTAGGGAGTAAATCCTATGAAATCCTTATGGGGAGGTGGCCAACTTCCTCAATCAAGATACTACAATATTAGGTCCTCCGGCTGGGTGTGTTGGCCACGACATCCACTTTACCGGGTCACAAAGAGACCAATATTGTAGTTCTTGGGAAACGTTCCAACCATCATATCATCCTGAGATTCAGATCTAGTTGGTGTCAGGATATTCCAGACTCATTAAGTCTAGAAATAAAAATGAAAGTTTGCAACACAATTCGATGAGATGATGTTGCGAGATTCTCGGGAAATGAACTGCGATAGCAAGCTCCAAAACATGAGTTGGTACTGCTACAAACATGTGAACATGTTGTCCCAGACAAACATGATCACATGGTAGTCTTACAACAAAACACTACCAAGTTCAGGAGGGGAACCATCATTACAATAACGAAGTCTTGTGCATGTCCGTCCGGGCCCTTCAGGATTAGCACTTGAACTTCTTATCCTTGAACAAATCAATCAGTGGCTGAGTGTTCTAGGGATACATATAGAATGAAGGTAGCTAGTCTCACAAACCAATGTATACTTCGCACATGCATGACTGACTTGGGATGATTCCAGATGAAGCAACATTGACTTCTCGAGGTCACTGCGCAACTTGCATTAGCTGCACATGAGCTGGAGAAAGCCACTTCTTACATCCGAACATATGCTTCATGAGCTATCATGAAGAGACGCTTTCAAAAGTTTCCAGCACTAGCTTAATGTTCAACAAAATCATGGAGGAGATAAGGATGTTCTTGATGGGCTCAACAACAATCCATCGAGATTTCCATATAGATGGAATTCCACAATTATGTGAACAAGTGATAGCATTGGTCAGACCAAAAGATGTAATGGTGTATGCTCAAGGGATCAACCACGAGTAAGCCAACATTATGAACATTGTTGGTTCTGATTCGATTTGATGATAGCCCATGCTCAAATCAAAGATTGGATAAGACAATAGCGCCAACAATTGATCACGAGGATCAATCGATGAAGGTATCATCTTTCTTCAACACACACACACACACACACAAAGATATCCCTTTGGAATGAACTAAGTCGAACAAGCTTTTATCTTCCAACTCTCCAAGTTGTTGTTTAGCTTAACCAACTTTCTCGGGGTATTCGACACAGATTCTTGGAGAAAGGGTGGTTACAAGGAACCAACTTGATCACGAGCTCAACATAACAATCAGTTGACAACTTGGTGATACTTTCGAGAAGTCATTCGGAAAGTCATGATCCACTGGTATGTTACTAAGCTCAAGAACAATCTTGCTTTTCAGGGTAAGACGATATGATCAAATGAGCGAGGATTTGACAAAATCCTAACTCATCAATCGAGGAGGGCACCAGGAAAGTGGACTAGGTAGCACGATCAACATTATGGTGATGATTCAATAATCAACATACTAAGAATGAAATTATTGTCCTTTATCTACCAAGCAACAAGGTTGCTAGGAGTATAGATTTCACACATCATGATTCACTTGTCAGCACTCCGGTTGTGACAACTTGGAACCAAGGAATGAATAATGATGGTGAGAAGTATCACTACGTCGAGAATCCATAAGAGAAGGTGCAACCCTCATGACATTCCTGACATAAAGTGGGTAATACTTCAGGGTAGAACAGAACAAAAGCTGGATTGGCATTTTGATCTGCGAAATACAACTGCTTTGACCAAATCCTAAAAATGGACAAGGTACTGGAGTTTGTTTCTCCTAGTCATTCTAGGATAGAATGACTTGACGGTCCACAAGAATAATAAGCACTGATGAAAACGAATGCAGAACTACTCCTTACTGTCAATTGATAGACGAGGGCCAGAAAATAACTAAAGAGGGTCAACTCAAAAGAACATATGATTTTCTGAGTTATGGATTCATGGGTTAGCATGTCGAACGATTTCAACATATTTCTTCCGGATAACCCATGCAGAAAGGTAGAACTGGCAGTCACAATTATGAATGGAGAACTCCTCAAGAGTACTCTGATTGTGATCTTTTGGTTCGAAAGAACTTCCGACATATTGGTTCATGGTATTAGAAGAAGGAAATACCACGGACCTCGAGGACTATCGTAAAGGTTACTAATAACCTAAAGGAACAAGCAAACACTATCAACATGAAGTAGGTGGGGTGAGTCTCGGGTTCAAAACCTAGGAATAGAATGCCTTCTAACTAAATGGCATCACGGGATGCTTTCGAGAATGACGGCCAGAATCAACACACCGGCACAAAACATGGCTAGATTACTGGGTGTTACTCTAAACATCTAGGGTCATAATAATAGCTCCAACATATACGTCGAGGCAATGAAGTACCTCAACACACTAGTTAGTATGGTTGATCTGGCACAAAGGAACTTCAGAATGGTAAGAAGGGATTTGCAAATGCATCAGACTGTTTAGGAACCTGGGATGAATCGGACAACATAACGGCTGTAAATGCTCAAAAAGATTTGAGACATTCTGCAAAATGGTGGCATAATCACTCAGAAGCACAATATCCAAATTCCGAGATCAACTATGAACACATGGAGGTAGTAGAAACTGAACTGAGGCTTATATCCAACAATCTTATAAGTCTACAGATTAGTAACACGTGATCCTGATAGAGAGAAGAGAAAGCCTAGTTCCTTAACCCCGTAGGAAGAATAAGATGACTCGGATCAGAAGGGAATAAGGTATAAGGAGTAAAAAGAGCCTTACATTCCATCCCACAATCAATTCCCTTATATAACTAAAGAATTTCTAGACTCAACTTCGACCAGTTTGGCTTGGTAATCCTATAGGCAGTCAGGCTCTGATACCAAAGCTGTCAGGACTCCGACTCAGAGCCACACCGATCTAGCATGTAACACTTCATATTACTTTGCGGCCTCACGCACGGTATTCCCACGGGTGTCGCCTTACCTTGCCCGGGACCGTTTGCGCCTTTTAGCACAAGTATATGATAATGTCTCTAGCATCCATATGACAAGGAGCTCGGGCTGACATGGCTAGTCGTGAACCCAAAGTGGCACTAATTTACACGGACAGGCATACATGACCCAACAACGAACGTGTCGGTCATCAGCGAGTGAATCCGGGCTGTAGCAACTGGGCTAGCAGGACTCCGGTAAACCGGGCTGTAGCAGGCTAACAGGACTTCGGTAGTCATCGCGTGACATTTCCCTGTAGAGACAGACACAGGAAAGAAGAAGGACACATGCCGACCAGCCTAAGTGTTCCGAAGCAGTAGCAAGCTACCAAGGCTCAGTGGAAGCACTAGGAGACATTTCCCAGTAAGAGAGGCTACCAAGGATAAACAACCAGATAATTAGATGCCACACACACCAAGCATTTCAATATCATACACACAATATGCTCGATATGTGCAAATACAACATGGCATCACAACATGTCTCTACAACTCAAGTATTTTATTCAATAGGCTCCGAAGAGTGAGATATTACAAACATGGGTCTCATGACCCAACATTCAGAGCATACAAGTCAAAACACAAGCGGAAGCATAACATGTCTGAGTATAGACATCTACAAATGAAAAAGGCTGAGAAGCCTGACAATCTACCAGATCCTGCCGAGGGCACAAGATTGTAGCTGAGGTAACAAGCTAAACGTAGAAGTCCACGCGGAACTACTAGCGAGACTGAAGTCTCTTTGCAAAAACATAAATTAAGAAAACGTGAGTACAAATGTACCCAACAAGGCTTACATCAGAACTAACTACATATGTATCATTATCAACAAAGGGGTGGTGGAGTTTAACTGCAGCAAGCCAGCTTTGACTCGGTGGCTATGCTGAACTATGACTGCAAGTAACTCTTTTGAGGTGGCGCACACGAGTCCACATATTCACCATATCAATACACCACTATGGATCCGCTCCCGTCTCCCTACGAGAACGCCATCCATAACACTCACGCTTATCTTGCGTATTTTAGAGTATCCACTTTCACTTGTCTATGAACTGTATAGGCAACCCAGAGGTCCTTTACCACGGACGCGACTATTCGAATAGATTATGTTAACCCTGCAGGGGTGTACTTCTTCACACACGCTCTCACCATTTACCGTCATTTACACGACATGTACTCGGCAACCTTCAAGCGGAAGCCCAGCGAGGGTGTCGGCCACAGCCTACCTAAACACTCAAGTCTCTAGTCTAGGTTTATCGCCTATTCAGGTTCCATCCGTAGGGAGTCTGGCTGAGGTTTCCACATACGTCCCGAACGATGTGTACGGGGTTCCGCGACACCAAACGGGCGCCCGGCATACCCGACCATGTGCCTACCGCATCATAGCCCACTCCTCGGGTCAGCGCTATGCATAGCCTCCAGTATACTACAAACACCAGAAACTACTTGCAACTCCTAGATAGAGGACAAGGGTGGTTAAGAAGCCGAGAGGGTCAATTAAGGATCCCAATGAGTGGTAGTAGCTGTTCATGGATCACAAACACAAAACTCAGTTCCCGAGGACGGCTTCAATGAGACAACCCACCATGTACTCCTACATGGCCTCTCATCGCTACCTTTACCAAATCGTGTTCACACACTTAGCTCACACACAGTAGGACATGTTCATCACGGTTCCAATTCATCACCGATGAATCATACATGACACAAATCTAAGCATAGCAGGCATGACAAACAAGCATGAATGAGTAGGCACATCAGGGCTCAAACAACTCCTACTCATGCTAG